>NC_084637.1:21174107-21474107 GCF_033978795.1 Nerophis ophidion | reverse complement strand
GGAATATTCTCCCATAGGAACAAAAGCACCAAAACATTTGTTGTGCAAACACAATTTAAATCAGTCCTTGTTAAACAGTAGCAGTTAAATAGAATATTTTATGAAAATTAACTCAAAAAATGTAAATACAAACATTTAAGCTTATTACTACCACTGCCAGGGTATTTACGTTATCCTGTTTGTTATGGAAAATAAATATAATCTACATACAAATCTCTGAGCCACAATCATAACATCTGAACAGGCAATTTCTGAGGTAACAGCAGAAACATTTTTTTTATCAGGGATCTTACGTTTAAAAAAACTATATTATAGGTAGTGGGCTGTTTTAGGGAATTTTTGATCAAATTATCCTTACTAGCAATATTAATAATGTGTTTATTCTGCGTAGTGCACTTAAAATAATTATGACCATATCTAGGAATTGATATTATGGGAATTTTCCGATTGTTTGCTTGGTGCTTTGATAAACTGAACGCATATACATGGTACTATATTGTGATGTTATGAGCCAGGGAAAAAAAGAACTACCCTACCCAGCATGCAACAGGAGTGACGAGCATGCGCGGTAGCCCGGTATAGGTTGTGTCGCCATGACGGCATCTTGTATGTTGTGATATGCACGCTCTGAAAGCAAACGTTAAGAACTCAGCCAACACTCCTCGTCTGCATTATTCATAAATAGACAGACACCACATGTACTCCGCTGCTTCACAGGCCGCTTAATGTAGCCGGCAAAGTATTCCTATGCTAGCTAGCCAGTCTAGCAAGCACGCGTCATTCAGTCCAAAACGGCCCGATCTATCCACATTCAGAATTGTCTGGCTGTAAGCCAGCCATGAAATTTGCAGAATTGTCCGGTATTTTTGCCAAATGTTCCATCTTTACCAAGAGCCCCTCAACGCCGAAGCCAATCCGGGCGACGCCGTCTTGTTAAGAAAAGGCGTTAACAAAATAAAAGCATGTAAACAACATATCCAAATGTGCGATAAAATAATTGTCGGCGTTAATAGATTGATGAGTTAACTCGTAATTAACGCATTAATTTGCCCACCCCGAATATATATATATATATATATATATATATATATATATATATATATATATATATATATATTTATATGCTAGAAACAATCATCAGGAGATGATTGAGCGAACCCCTCATGAAACAGTTCTGTAGAGATGAAGTGGTCTTCTGATTTTTCCCACACATACATACATACATACATACATATATATATATATATATATACATATATATATATGTATATATATATATATATATATATATATATATATATATATATATATATATATATATATACATATAAATATATATATCAATTGACTTAGAATTGGAATATATGAGAATCGCCATTCAAATAGAAATAGATTTCATAGTCTGAGTGTTGATTGAATCTCTTCTGCTTCACAAGCCGTACACTGACTGCTGTAAAATATTTATAAAAGTGAGGAAAACATGACAGGTGCGCACCAAAGGACTTCTCACCAGACCTTTTCTGCCTACCACTCACACACACACACACACGTCACTGAGTCGCTGGGTGCAGAAAGTGTGTTAAAGATTATTCGGGTGTTTGTTTCGGGACCCACAAAAAGCCTGTTGGGGGGATGTTGATGATGTCATCAAAGATTGCGGGAGGTCTGTGGTCTCCTGAAAGTCCCCCAGAAAAAAAGCGTTCCAAGCGAGTTGGAGAATGTGAAGTAGGAGTCGGCCTAATCTCTGCACCCATGGGAGACTCTGGCTCCTGTCTGCCTGGGCCCCATATCTGGGTGCTTCATTCCAGCCTGACACGTCCTATCTGGGCTACTGCACCACACACACACACACACACACACACACACACACACACACACACACACACGCACACACACACACACACACACACACACACACACATGCACACACACACACACACACACACACACATACACACACACACACACACACACACACACACACACACACACACACACACACACACACACACACACACACACTACTAGAACATTCTGACAGGCCGACAAAGCATTGTCTTGCCAGAATTTATTAGAATTTCACTCATTTATAAAAAGGTCACTTCTTTTCCCTATTCTATTTAATATACATATTTTTTATTTTCTTTTAAATATTTTAGTTGACTTATTCTCTCCGCAGCAGCAAACCATTTCATTAACCTAAATTTCATTTAAAAAAAACAAAACAACTACAATTATCAAAAAGTTAAAACAGACGAATAATTTAAATAAATAAATAAAAAATCTAGAAAATTTAAATACATTTTAAAAATATCATAAAAAAGTTATTAAAAACATTTCTACAAATATCCACATTTTAAATATATTGTAGATTTAAAAATTCTATAACGTATTTTGAAAAAAAAATTCAGAAAAAATAACAAAATAAATAGATAATTTAGAAAACAAATGGCCAGAAAAAATCCATTCTAGAAAACAAAAATAATTAAATAAATGAATAAAAAAAATCTAGAAAATTAAAATACCTTCAAAAAATATTATAAAAAGTTATTTCTAAATTATATTGACAGAAAGAAACATCTCGATAATTCTAAAAATAAATATTCAAAACATTTTAAATACATCGTAGATTTAAAAAAAAAATTATAGAAAGTTTTTTTGAAAAAATCCTTAAAACTACCAAATATTAAGAACATTTTAAAAAGATAGAACAAAAACAAAAACATTCTACCAAAAAATCTACAACATTTAAATACCTTCTAAAAATATTATAAAAAGTTATTAAATTTTTTTTTGAAATATCCACATTTTAAATATATTGTATATTTAAAAAGAAATCCATAATGTATTTTGAAAACAAATTCTAAAAAAAGATCATTTAGAAAAAATATTATTAAAAGTTATTTTGAAAAATCTATTAAAAGAAGGAAAAATCTCGTTGATTCTAAAAAGAAATATCGAGAACATTTTAATACATTCTAAATTTAAAAAAAGTATAACTTTTTGGAAAAAAATTCTAAAAAACTAACAAAATAAATAGAAGATTTTAAAAAGATAGTCAGAATAAAAGCAAAAAACATTCTAGGAAAAAAAAAATTAAAAAATAAACTATAAAACAAAAAAGCAGGCCTAACTGGAAACAAAACTGGGAAAAATCCTTATGTATCCCATTTGACGTCTTATACTTTTTGTTTGATATCCATTCATCCATCCATTTTCTACCGCTTATTCCCTTTGGGGTTGCGGGGGGCGCCAGTGCCTATCTCAGCTATAATCGGGCGGAAGGCGGGGTACACCCTAGATTATTTCTAATTCCACTTGTTGTTATGAGTTAACCACTGCTGTTAAAATTTGGACACATTATTAGGTACACTCACACAATCTCATGAACTCCAAAAAGTTCCATGCTGTGTTCCTTCCAAAACACAAAAGCGTAAAAATAAGCAAAGCCGTTTTGCTCAGGTGGAGTCTCGTTTTTTGCGTGAAGTAAAGCATGTGTTGTGTTGTTTTCAACATTGGTCTTTAAAGAAGGCATTTTATGTATTTATTTATTTTTTCTTGAATATGTTTTAGTTTTGTTCTATCTTTTTAAAATCTTGTATTTATTTTGTTAGTTTTTTTGTTTTGTTTTTTTCCCCAAAAATGTTGGATTAATTTTTATTTAATCTACAATATTTTTGAATGATCTGGATATTTCTTTTTAGAATTATCCAGATTTTTCTTTCATGTAATAGAATTCTTTAAAAAATAGGTTATAAGATTTTTAGAAGGTCTATTAATTATGTATATATACATATATATATATATATATATATATATATATACATATATAAATAATAAAATAATAATAATAATAATCTATCATCAATAATATTAACTAAAATTACAACAAATAAGCTTGACAACTACTACTATAATAAATAATATTAACATAGCAGATTATTCAAATAGATATATTGAATATGACGTTTGCACAATAATCTTTATAATCTTGGTATTTTGGAGTACTTTCTATACTATAATCTTACAAACATTGGTAGTCTACAGGTAAATGATAAATGGGTTGTACTTGTATAGCGCTTTTCTACCTTCAAGGTACTCAAAGCGCTTTGACACTACTTCCACATTTACCCATTCACACACACATTCACACACTGATGGAGGGAGCTGCCATGCAAGGCGCCAACCAGCACCCATCAGGAGCAAGGGTGAACTGTCTTGCTCAGGACACAACGGACGTGACGAGGTTGGTACTAGGTGGGATTTGAACCAGGGACCCTCGGGTTGCGCACGGCCACTCTCCCACCGCGCCACGCCGCCCCTTATTGAAAAGAAAATACACCACATAAAATATTAGGGTTATACTGCATACTACTAATAATATGATAAATTGATAGTAAGAATGATACGTATACATATGTTTATACGCTCATATTGCAGCTGTCCACTTATTTATACACTTGTAAAAAAACATAGTTGGTTGCAACCAAAACAAAATGAATGTATTAAAGTAAAGTAAATATTTATTTTATTAAAAGGATATACAGTACACCAATGGGAAGGTTGAACTACATTACATGCATGTGTTATTACCCTTAATGCAAATACAATCATATTAATAATAAACGTAGTAATAAACTACTATAGTGAATAAAAGTAATTACGATAATAAGAAATAATAACTGCATTACAACAAATAGTATTAACAAAACAGATCGTTCAAATACCTATAATACTGAATATGACACATGCACAATAATATTTATAATTTAGGTATTTTCGAGCACTTACTGTAATATATAATCTTACAAACATTAGTACTGTACAGGTATTGAAATAGATAATGTAACACAAAAAATCAGGGTGATTATTAATTATTATTAATATTACAATATAGTTCTATTAATAACATTCATATGCAAATCCAAACACAAAATGTATACAAAATGTCTTATTGTATTTATGTTTGATTCTGTTGAAATAAAAAACGAATTTATTAAATTGTTTAAAGTAATCAAATATCATACTGTATTTTTTAAATGATATACAGTAGAGGGATGGTTTACCTAAAACTAGCTTGTGTTGTTACCTTTGATGCGAATAATAATGACAATAATAACGATAATAACGATAGTATTAATAATAATAATTATCCATCCATCCATTTTCTACTGCTTGTCCCTTTCGGGGTCAGCTGCATTCGGGCGGTAGGCAGGGTACACCCTGGACAAGTCGCCATCTCATCGCAGAACAATAATAATAAAAATAAATAGGCGCCAGCGCCCCCCGCGACCCCGAAAGGGAATAAGCGGTAGGAAATGGATGGATAATAATAATAATAATAATAATAATATCAACCATCATCATCATCATCATAACAATAAATAAAACATATATATAACAACAATAATCATAACTATAATAATATTGATAATAATAATAATAATAATGATAATAATACTACTACTAATAATAATAATGGTAATCCATCCATCCATCCATCCATTTCCTACCGCTTATTCCCTTTTGGGGTCGCGGGGGGCGCTGGCGCCTATCTCAGCTACAATCGGACGGAAGGCGGAGTACACCCTGGACAAGTCGCCATCTCATCGCAGAACAATAATAATAAAAATAAATAGGCGCCAGCGCCCCCCGCGACCCCGAAAGGGAATAAGCGGTAGGAAATGGATGGATAATAATAATAATAATAATAATAATATCAACCATCGTCATCATCATCATAACAATAAATAAAACATATATATAACAACAATAATCATAACTATAATAATATTGATAATAATAATAATAATAATGATAATAATAATAATAATAATAATAATAATAATGGTAATCCATCCATCCATCCATCCATTTCCTACCGCTTATTCCCTTTTGGGGTCGCGGGGGGCGCTGGCGCCTATCTCAGCTACAATCGGGCGGAAGGCGGAGTACACCCTGGACAAGTCGCCACCTCATCGCAGGTCCAACACAGCTAGACGGACAACATTCACACTCACATTCACACACTAGGGCCAATTTAGTGTTGCCAATCAACCTATCCCCAGGTGCATGTCTTTGGAAGTGGGAGGAAGCCGGAGTACCCGGAGGGAACCCACACATTCACGGGGAGAACATGCAAACTCCACACAGAAAGATCCCGAGCCTGGATTTGAACCCAGGACTGCAGGACATCCGTATTGTGAGGCAGACGCACTAACCCCTCTGCCACCGTGAAGCCCTAATAATGGTAATAATAATGATAATAATAACGATCATAATAATAATGATAATAATAATAACCATCATCATCCTAATCAAAGTAATAATAATAGTAATCATAGTCATAATGATAGTAATGATAATAATAATCATCATCATCATAATTATCATTATTATGATAGCAATAGTAACAATATTAACAGCAATAATAATAATAATATAACAATAATAATTAAAATAATAATAATAATAATAATAATATTGATGGTAATAATATTGATAATGATATAATAATAATAATGACAACCACAATAATAATAATATATAGCTCAAAGTAATAATAATAATAATAACGATAGTAATAATAATAATAACAATAATAATAAAAGTAATAATAATGATAATAATGATAACAGTTATAATAATAATAGTAATGATTTGTAGACCTTACTACCTCTAATGTAATAAATAATACCATAACAGACCATTCATATTAAATATGATGCATGCACAAATAATTTATACATATTTGCTGTTTTTAAATCCTTATTAAGATTGAAGTTCTACTTTGTTATTATGTACCTGTTCATTTAACAAATGTTGTATGATATCATTTAATACATGGTGTGTGATCTTTCACTGTGGAACACATTTGAAAAAATATCACATTTGCGTTATTTTCTGTGGGAAACTTTTTTTTTTTTTTAGAAAATGGATCGACCACACACACGCGCACGCACGCACGCACACACGCACGCACGCGCGCACACACACACACACACACTGACCACAAGGGGGCAGCATGGACTCTCTCAGCAATGCTGAGGACAAGAAGTCTGCAGTGCGTCTGCTGAGACTGCAGCCATGACACATTGTTACTACTAAAACATTTTTACTACTAAAACATTTTATACCTGATGAATGGTAGACTGGTGGTACAATCCACGAGTTTATCGCGCATGTAGAGCAGGCAAAGACCTTTTTAGGGGTGACTCAAGCTCCCTGGAATATTACCAACAATTACATTATTGCTTAACTTAGCTTACCTTGACTGATCTGAAATATAAATCACTATTGTTTGAATTAAATTGCACATTCAAAATAACAACAGCATAGGTATCTAGCTCCGCATGCGCTTTAAAATGCTGCTACTCAGCTGCCAGTATGAGAGTCATACGTGTTTACTTGTTGTATTGTCGTTTACAACCAACTCATTAGTGCTAATTAATGCTAAATAAGTAGTCTGCTTCTTACAGGGATTACAACATTGGTTATGTTGCTGCTGTGTTGTAAATTGTACTTGTTGATAAATGAGCCTAGACCATGAGATATTTTTCCCCTTTTTCATACAGTCCAAATCGTTATTTAAGTTAACTTTCTTAGCACTATGAACATCCAGCAGCTTTCTAGCTCTAATTGCGCTTTAAAATGTTGCTACTCAGCCGCCAGTGTAAAAGTCATACATGCTCTACTCCTTATATTGTTGTTTACTATCAACTCAACAGTCTTAATTAATGTTAAATAAGTAATCTGCTCCTTACAGGGATTACAACATTGGTTCTGTTGCTGATGTGTGGTAAAATGTGCTAGTTGATAAATTAGCATTGACAATGAGATATTTTTCCCCAATTTCTCATGTACCCTAAATTGTTATTAAAGTTGCCTTTTTTTAAGTGCTATCAATATATAGCAGCTTCATCTAGCTCTACATGGACTTTAAAATGTTGCTGCGCAGCTGCTAGTGTAAAAGTCATATGTGTTTACTTGTTGTTTTGTCATTTACACTCAACTCAATAGTGCTGATTAATGCTAAATATGTAGTTTGCTCCTTACAGTGATTACAATATTGGTTATGTTGCTGCTTTGTTGTAGAATGTAACTTATGCATCAGGATCATGTTTCCCCCTACTTTTTCATGTAATCCAAATCATCATTGTCGTCAAATTTTTTTTTATTTTTTAGCATTTTTCATCACATCTTTTTCTAGCTCTACATGCGCTGTAAGATGCTGCTGGTGCCATTTTAATGGAGCCTGGTGGCTTTATGACTGCACTCATTAAGCCATGTATGCTTGACATTCTTAGGTCTTAAAGGTCACGTCCCAGAATGCACATGGGCACCACCTGCTGAGATCTGCACTTTTTACACAGCAAATTCTGGACTGAACTTCTGAAACTTATCTTTTTTAAATGCTGAACAACAAGTACAAAGGTGTGTGTGTATGTGTGTGTGTGTGTGTGTGTGTATGTGTGTATGTGTGTTAGGAAGACCCCTCACTGTAATAATCTATGAACACTGACCTCAGGTCAAGAGTGTTATTTTCAGTGGTTTGTATGTTTGCTCAACTGCAGAGAGCAACTGGCATCTGTGGTGAGGGTGAGTGTGTTTGTTCATACAAGATTATCCCGAGCCCGGGATTGAACCTAGGACACCTCAGGACCTTCATATTGCGAGGCGCATGCATTAACCCCTTTCCACCGTGCTGCCCCATAGAAAAACATGTTCCTCATAAATACTCATTGGTAGGTACTTCATAGAGGTGTCCTGATACAATATTGATATTGGTCCGATATCAGCAATAAAACCAAGTGTGGGATGATACCAGCTGACATGTAAAATATGTGATATCATGTTTGATACAAGCAGTCTTGCAGTATGTTTACTTGTGTGTGATATCATGTGCAATACAAGCAGTCTTGCAGAGTGTTTACTTGTTTGTGATATCATGTGCGATACAAGCACTCCTGCAATGTGTTAACTTGTGAGTGGTATCATGTGCAATACAAGCAGTCTTGCAGAGTGTTTATTTTGTTTGTGATATCATGTGCGATACAAGCAGTCCTGCAATGTGTTTACTTGTGTGTGTGATATCATTTGCAATACAACCAGTCCTGCAGAATGTTTACTTGTGTGTGATATCATGTGCTGTACAAGCAGTCCTGTGGTGTGTTTAGGTGTGTGTGATATCCTATGCGATACAAGCAGTCATGCAGAGTGTTTACTTGTGTGCGATATCATGTCCGATAGAAGCAGCCCTGCAGAGTGTTTACTTGTGTGTGATATCATGTGCGATACAAGCAGTCCTGTAGCGTGTTTACTTGTGTGATATCATGTGCGATACAAGCAGTCCTGTAGAGTGTTTACTTGTGTGTGATATCATGTGGATTACAAGCAGTCTTGCAGAGTGTTTATTTGTTTGTGATATCATGTGCGATACAAGCAGTCCTGCAATGTGTTTACTTGTGTGTGGTATCATGTGCAATACAACCAGTCCTGCAGAGTGTTTACTTGTGTGTGTGATATCATTTGCAATACAACCAGTCCTGCAGAATGTTTACTTGTGTGTGATATCATGTGCTGTACAAGCAGTCCTGTGGTGTGTTTAGGTGTGTGTGATATCCTATGCGATACAAGCAGTCATGCAGAGTGTTTACTTGTGTGCGATATCATGTCCGATAGAAGCAGCCCTGCAGAGTGTTTACTTGTGTGTGATATCATGTGCGATACAAGCAGTCCTGTAGCGTGTTTACTTGTGTGATATCATGTGCGATACAAGCAGTCCTGTAGAGTGTTTACTTGTGTGTGATATCATGTGGATTACAAGCAGTCTTGCAGAGTGTTTATTTGTTTGTGATATCATGTGCGATACAAGCAGTCCTGCAATGTGTTTACTTGTGTGTGGTATCATGTGCAATACAACCAGTCCTGCAGAGTGTTTACTTGTGTGTGATATCATCTGCTATACAAGCAGTCATGCAGAGTGTTTACTTGTGTGCAATATCATGTGCGATAGAACCAGTCCTGCAGAGTGTTTACTTGTGTGTGATATCATGCGCGATACACGCAGTCCTTCCATCCATCCTTTTTTCTACCGCTTATTCCCTTTGGGGTTGTGCGGGGCGCTGGTGCCTATCTCAGCTACAAGCAGTCCTACATAGCGTTTATTGTGTTTGATATCATGTGCGATACCAGCAGTCCTGTAGCATGTTTACTTGTGTGATATCATCTGCGATAAAAGCAGTCCTGCAGAGTGTTTACTTGTGTGTGATATCATGTGCAATACAAGCAGTCCCGCAGAGTGTTTGCTTTTTTAGAATAGAATAAAACAGTCTTACAGTCTTACAGCTTTTTCACTTGTGTGTTATATCATGTGCGATACAAGCAGTCCTGCAGCGTGTTTACTTGTGTGTGATATCATGTGCGATACAAGCAGTCTTACAGCTTTTTCACTTGTGTGTTATATCATGTGCGATACAAGCAGTCCTGCAGCGTGTTTACTTGTGTGTGATATCATGTGCGATACAAGCAGTTCTGCACCGTGTTTACTTGCGTGTGAAATCATGTGCGATACAAGCAGTCCTGCAATGTGTTTACTTGTGTGTGATATCATGTGCAATACAATCAGTCTTACAGCTTTTTCACTTGTGTGTTATGTCATGTGCGATACAAGCAGTCCTGCAGCGTGTTTACTTGTGTGCGATATCATGTACAATAAAAGCAGTCCCGCAGCGGGTTCACTTGTGTGTGATATCATGTGCAATACAAACAGTCCGGCAGCTTTTTCCCTTGTGTGTTATATCATGTGGGATACAAGCAATCCTGCAGCGTGTTTACTTGTTTGTGATATCATATGCGATACAAGCAGTTCTGCACCGTGTTTACTTGCGTGCGATATAACCAGTCCGGCAGAGCGTTTACTTGTTTGTGATAACATGTGGGACACATACAGTCCTCAGAGTGTTTACTTGTGTGAGATATCATGTGCGATAGAAGCAGTTCTGCAGAGTGTTTACTTATATGTGATATCATGTGCGATACAAGCAGTCCTGCAGTGTATTCACTTGTGTACGATATCCTGTGCGATACAAGCAGTCCTGCAGCATGTTCACTTGTGTGTGATATCATGTGCAATACATACAGTCCTGCAGCTTTTTTACTTGTGTGTGATATCATGTGCGATAAAAGCAGTCTCGTAGCGTGTTCACTTGTGTGTGATATCATGTGTGATACAAACAGTCCTAAAGCGTGTTCACTTGTGTGTGATATCACGTGCGATAGAAGCAGTCCTGCAGCGTGTTCACTTGTGCAAAGCAGGAAAGACAGTTAACATATAAAATCCGCCAATGAGCACACGGTTTCTTCTATTTTACTAAAGTCATTTACAGAAGGTAAACATGCTAGCTTATAGACTCCTAGGAGCTACACAACAGCTATGCTCACAATAGCACACAAGCTAGACATACTGTACGTCATGATAACAGTCCTGCAGTGTAAAACGGGACATGAGTCAATATAAAAAAGTATCAAATAACTACATTTACATATTACTTACACGTAGAAAGTCTCCAAGGCAGAAGCGTATTAGAAAGTAGCCAGTAACGAACGTGTCCGCATTATTCAACTTACTGCGTCTTGAGCTTAACTTTTTGAATTAGGTTGACAACTAAGTGTCGCCAAAATAAATTACCTCTCCTCTTTGAAAGCCTAAATCTGACATGAGATTAGTGTTTTTATAAATGCCGTTGTTGACTCATTTCACTTAATCAAACCTTTCCTAACATTCCACACTACTAAATAATAAAAATAAATATGGTAGGGTACCAGCTGATATCGTATGATATCAATACCGACTAGCACTCAAGGGTCCAATATCAGTATCATATTGCATGTAAACACGTTGTATCAGGACAGCCCCTAGCACTTAAATCAGAAATGATAAGGATAGGATGTGTCTTTAATATTTATCAAAAGATGCTGAGCTAGGTAAAAAAATGAAAAGAAATGTAAAATAAAATAAAAAATATATAATAATTTAGTATTTTGGATATATTTTTTCCATCCATCCATCCATTTTCTACCGCTTGTCCCTTTTGGGGTCGCTGGAGCCTATCTCAGCTGCATTCGGGTGGAGGCGGGGTACACCCTGGACAAGTCGCTACCTCATCACAGGGCCAACACAGATAGACAACATTTACACTCACATTCACATATATATATGTATATATATATATATATATATATATATATATATATATATATATATATATATATATATATATATATATATATATATATATATATATATATATACATATATATATATATATATATATATATATATATATATATATAATTTTTATTTATTTATCAAATTGGTTCATACAAATATGCATTATTTAAATGTTATTGCTGCAATTAAATCCGATTTATTCTAAAATATCTCTTTGTTCATCTGATTACATTTTTTCTATTTTATTTTGTACATATTTTCCTTAAATTTCATTGGTTGTGTTTTTTTTATTTTTTTTTATTTGGACCCTACATGTAATATTTTATCAACTAATAATGAATAAATATTACAATATATTTCATTTAATCCATACTGCTAGGTGGCTCTTTCTTTGACTTTCTTTTTTGTTTTATTAAAAGGTGTTTTTTCATCCGCATGCTTAAAAAATCTTCCTAAAACCTTTAACAAACATATTGAATTTAATAGGAATTAGACGCACAAATGAAGATGACACAACGCTTTCCAACAGTACCTCTAAAAGGCCACTAGCTGGCAGCAAAAATGACTGAAAATAACTTCTGATTAGTCCTTTTTGAGCTTCTTCTTTTTATTAGTTTTTTTTTGACGACGCGTGAGGGACAGCTCAGCTTGTTATAAAGAGAGAGAGTGCTATTGTGCGCTTATTAAAACCTGCCTGGAGGCTTCCTGTATGCTAATGTGTGCCATCGTTAGCAAACAAAATATGTATCTGACCGCATTCATCAAGCATTACAAAACAGAACCAATGTTGCAATCCTACTATGAGGCAAACTGCTCAGTCTGCATTGCAAGTGTGACTTTTACCCTGACATCGAGGAACATTTTAAAGCGCATGCAAGAGCTTTGTATGTATTTTTACAACACAGAAGCAACAGAACCAATATTGTAACAGCAGTGAGGAGCAAACTGCTCAGTCAGCATTAAAAAATATTGAGTTGAGTACACACAACAGTACAACAAGTGTAACATACATCACTTTACATACATCACTTGATGTTGCAACAGCGGAGTTGCAACATTTTGAAGCGCATGCAGAGCTAGATAAGTATACAAATGTTTTGTAGGACAACAAAATATGCCTTCAGACCTTTTTTCACCTAACAGTTATATGTCGTGGCACACATTTTTTTTTTTACAAAGGTCAATTACAAACAAGTATATTTTACATCACAGCAGCGACAGAACCAATGTTGTAATAGCTAACTGCTATCTGCTGAATCAGCATTAATAGTTAATGTCGGGTAAGGTTGATTTAAAAAACAGTAAAGTGTAATACGCATTAATTAAACACCTTAAACAGCTGCGTAGCAACAAATTCAAGTGAATTAAGAGATAGGTAAGTAGACAGATTTTATTTTGGAAAACTAAAAATGTCATCAGACCTTTTATCAACCTACTGAAGTGCACAACTTTGTTGTGACCTACATAACAACATCTGTTTTTATATCGGTCATTTACAAAAAAATATATTTTACAACACGGGAGCAGTAGAACCAATGTTGTAATAGCAGTAAGGAGCAAAATGCTCACTCAGCAATAATAGATGATGTTAAGTAGAGAATTCACAACAGTACAACAAGTGTAACACACATCACTTGGCCACATTTACCAGCTGAGTAGCAACAAAGTAAAGCGCACGTAGAGCTAGATAAGTATAAGGGTGTTACCTAGAACATTTAAAAATACCAGCAAACTTTTGATCAACTTACAGAAGTGCAGAAATATTTTGTGGCACATATAACAACTTGATGTTTTTTACATTGGTCATTTATAACATATGTATATTTCACAACACAGTAGTGTTACAACCAATGTTCTAATACCAGTAAGGAGCAAACTGCTGACTCAACATTGATACATAATGTTGAGTTGAGTACGAACAAGAGTACAAGTGTAACACACATTACTTTAACACTTTGACAGCTGAGTAGCAATATTTTAAAGTGCACGTAGAGCTACATAAATGCACAAATGTTATTTAGGACATAAAAATATATGCCATGCAACTGTATATCAGTTTACAAAAGTGCACAAATAAGTTGTTTCACGCAAAACGACTAGTTGTTTTTTTTTTTTTTTTTTACCTCAATCATTTATAAAAGATACATAATTCACAACACAGCAGTGACAGTACCAATCTTGTAATAGCGGCGAGGAGAAAACTGCTGACTCATCATTAATAGATGAGTTGAGTTGATTTAAAAAAAAAAAAACTATTCAGTGTAACACACATTACTTTAACACCTTAAACTGCCGAGTAGCAAAAAAACAGTAAAGTGTAACACACGTTACTTTAACAATTTAACAGCTGAGTAGCAACATTGTAAAGTGCATGTAGAGATACATATGTTTACAAATGTTATTTAAGACCACTAAATATGTCATCAAACCTTTTAGCAACTTACAGAAGTGCACACATACATTGAGACATACATACCATTTTTTTTTTTTTTTTTGGTCATTTGAGAAGAATTGTATTCCACAACATAGCAGTGACAGAACCAATGCTGTAATAGCAGTAAGGAGCAAACTGCTCAGTCAGAATTAAAATATGATGTTGAGTTGAGTACAAACAACAGTACAACAAGTGTAACACACATTACTTTCACACTTTGACAGCTGAGTAGCAACATTTTAAAGTGCATGTAGAGATGAATACGTTTACAAATGTTATTTAACACAACTAAATATGCCATCAAACCTTTTATCAACTTACAGAAGTGCACAAATATGTCATGGCACACATAATACGTTTTTTTAACGTTGGTCATTTATAACAGATTGGCCCTGCGATGAGGTGGCGACTTGTCCAGGGTGTACCCCGCCTTCCGCCCGATTGTAGCTGAGATAGGCGCCAGCGCCCCCCGCGACCCCAAAAGGGAATAAGCGGTAGAAAAGGGATTGATGGATTTATAACAGATATATATTTCACAGCACAGTAGTGTCAGAACCAATGTTGTAATAGCAATAAAGATCAAACTGCTGACTCAGTATTAATTAATGACGTTAAGTTGATTTTAAAAAAAGCTGTAAAGTGTATCACACATTACTTTAACGCCTTAAACAGCTGAGTAGCAACACATTTAAGTGCATGCAGAGCTAAATAAGTAGACATATATTATTTTGTAAAACTAAATATGCCATCAGACCTTTTTATCAAACTGTAGAAGTGCACAACCATGTTGAGACATACGTACCATTTTTTTTGGTCATGTGAGAAGAAGTGTATTTCATAACACAGCAGTGACAGAACCAATGTTGTAATAGCAATAAGGAGCAAACTGCTCACTCAGCATTAATAGATGATGTTGGGTTAAATTTTTTTTTTTTTTTAAAAACAGTTAAGTGTAACACAGAATACTGTAACATCTACAACAGGGGGCAGCATGGTGGAAGAGGGGTTAGTGCGTCTGCCTCACAATACGAAGGTCTGAGTAGTCCTGGGTTCAATCCTGGGCTCGGGATCTTTCTTTGTGGGGTTTGCATGTTCTCCCCGTGACTGCGTGGGTTCACTCCGGGTACTACGGCTTCCTCCCACTTCCAAAGACATGCACCTGGGGATAGGTTGATTGGCAACACTAAATGGTCCCTAGTGTGTGAATGTGAGTGTGAATGTTGTCTGTCTATCCGTGTTGGCCCTGTGATGAATTGGCAACTTGTCCAGGGTGTACATCACCTTCCGCCCGATTGTAGCTAAGATAGGCACCAGCGCCCCCCGCGTCCCCAAAGGGAATAAGCGGTAGAAAATGGATTGATGGATGGATCTTCGACAGCTGAGTAGCAACATTTTAAAGTGCACGTAGAGCTAGACAAGTATACAGATGTTATTTAGGACATAGAAATATACCAGCAAACCATTTATAAACTTACAGAAGTGTACAAATATGTTATGGCACACATAACTACTTACATCGGTCATTTACGCACAAGTATATTTTACAACAGTGTCAAAACCAATGTTGTAATAGCAGTAAGGAGCTAACTGCTGACTCAGCCTTAATTGATGATGTTGAGTTGAGTCAAAAAAAAAAAAAAAACAGTAGAGTGAAACATAAATTATTTTAACACTTTGAACAGCTGAGTAGCAAACATTTTAAGCGCATGCAGAGCTAGTGTCACAAAAGTGAGGTTGTGGGAAAATGTTGTAGAAACTTTTTTTGGAGTGCACAAGAAAATGGTAACTCTTTAATTATTTATGAACAACACAACAGCAATAGAACCAATGTTGTACTGGCAATAAGGAGAACAATACTCAGTCAGCATTAAAAGATGATGTTGAGTTGAGTACAAAGAACAAAACAAGAAGTTTAATATGCATTACTTCAACACTTTGACAGCTGAGTAGCAACATTTTAAAGCGCATGCGAGCTAGACTTACAAAAGTGCCCAAATACGTTGTAGGATAATGTTGTCGAAACGTATTTGGAGTGCACAAGAAAGTGGTAATTCTTTAATTGTTAAAAGCCTACTGAAACCCACTATTACCGACCACGCAGTCGGATAGTTTATATATCAATGATGAAATATAAACATTGCAACACATGCCAATACGGCCTTTTTAGTTTACTAAATTGCAATTTTAAATCTCCCGCGAGTTTCTTGTTGAAAACGTCGCGGAATAATGACGCTTACTCGTGACGTCACGGACTGTCAGGAAATATTAGCGCTGCACCACTAGCGGCTAAAAGTCGACTGCTTTAATCGCATAATTATACGGTATTCTGGACATCTGTGTTGCTGAATCTTTTGCAATTTGTTCAATTAATAATGGAGACTACAAAGAACAAAGCGGTGGATTGCAGCTGTCTTTAGCACCGAAACAGAAGCGGTGAAGCAGAGCAGTCAAGCGAACATGTTTTCTCTATGTCAACCAGCATGTTTTTGGATGGGAAAATTGTGATCTATATCTTACCGGAGACATCATTGGATTATTCGTCGTCCTGCGGCAGCTGTCAAAAAAGGCAGCTGTGAGCTCGGCTCCTCGGCTTCTCTCTGAGACTCTAGCGTGTTCACCGCAGCCATCCGACCTCGAAGTATGTCTTTACAATCTTAACAATCTCACTAAAACACTATAAGCAATAAGGGATCTTCCAGAATTATCTATAGTAAATGTGTCTAATTACATCTGAAATGCTCACACTGCCGCCGCCCGGTGCCGTCGCTTTTTTTTTTTCTAGTCCTTCACTATCAATATCCTAATTCACAAATCTTTCATCCTCGCTCCGAGTAATGGGGAAATTGTCGCTTTCTCTGTCCGAATTGCTCTTACTGCTGGTGGCTCCCATTATAAACAATGTGAATATGTGTGGAGCCCTTCAACTCGTGACGTCACTTCCGGTAAAGGCAAGGCTTTTTTACTAGCCACCAAAAGTTGCGAACTTTATCGTCGATGTTCTCTACTAAATCCTTTTAGCAAAAGTATGGCAATATCGCAAAATGATCAAGTATGACACATAGAATGGACCTGCTATTCCCGTTTGAATAAGAAAATCTCATTTCAGTAATAAATATTTTAATAATTGTTATTAATTGTTCTGTTGCTATTACAACAGCAACAGAACCAATGTTGTAATCGCTTTAAGGAGCAAACTGCTCAGTCAGCGTGAAAACATTTGCATGATTTTCATAAAGCATGCAGTTCATCTGGTGGAGTTCATTTCTAAAAAAAATAAAAATAAATACTCCACCAGGAAGTTGCCTACAGCCACAGCTATTCATACCAATGTTCAAGCAAGCGTAAAAAGAAAGAAAACATTGAGGTCAATGTTTTCTTTCTTTTTACGCTTGCTTGACAAATATGGCGTTACGATTCATAAACGGAGCAACAGATTGACCCTATAACAGAGTATTTCTATGTATTTCTAATATTGGTAGGAATAGAAAAATGAAACCAACAAGACATAAAATGAGGATGAGACGACGTCACGTGGTCTAACTCACTAATGAAACTATTCACTGAATAAATGCAGAATGTTGTTTTGACTTCACTGGCCCATGAAATGAGTGTGTGCGTGTGTGTGTGTGTGTGTGTGTGTGTGTGTGTGTGTGTGTGCGCGACCACAACAGACTGACAGTGCCCAGTAAGCACATTTCCAGCAGGCTAATTAAAGAATAAGGCCAAGCTTATTAACATGGAGCAGTGCCACTAAAGTCCGCTCATAACCCGGCCAGGATCGATGCTCCTCATCAGGCCAGGACTCTGCAGCCGGGGCCACCTTGTCCACGCGCAGATGAACACTGCGGAGCTGCTGAGGAGGCAGGAAGTGAGACGCGGCCCCTGGGGGGGGGGGTCCGTCTGTTGTCGTTCACTCTGGGACACTTGATTAGGGACACAGGCACACGGGGTCGGCCCGTAGCGTGAACTCTCGACGTGGTGGTTTTAAGGCCACGTCCAATGGGGGGAGACACGTGACCGTGGTCTCGGGGTTTAGTAAAAATTTGAAGATTTCATTTCAAAATAAGTTGTTTGAATCAAATGAACTTCATCAAAAATGTGTTGAAAATGTTGTTTGCTTTAATTTTTGTGTCTTATGTCACAGATGTCAAACTCAAGGCCCGCAGATCTGGCCCGCCAAGACATTTTGTGGCCCACTGCCTCATTTTATATGGCTTGCTCTATCATTTAAAGTGGCCCACAACATCATTTTATTTGGGTTGCCCTATAATTAAACGTAGCCCACCAGATCATTTTATTTGGCTTGCCTTATCATTAAAGTTGGCCCACAACATAATTTTATTTGGGTTGCCCTATCATTTAACGTAGCCCACCACTTCATTTTATTTGGCTTGCCCTATCATTAAAGGTTCTCACTGGATCGGTTTGCAGCCGAGTGTGAAGCGACCGGAATGAGAATTAGCACCTCCAAGTGCGAGTCCATGGTTCTCGCCCGGAAAAGGGTGGAATGCCATCTCCGTGTTGGGGAGGAGACCCTGCCCCAAGTGGAGGAGTTCAAGTACCTAAGAGTCTTATTCACGAGTGAGGGAAGAGTGGATTGTGAGATCGACAGGCGGATCGGTGCGGCGTCTTCAGTAATGTGGACGTTGTACCGATCCGTTGTGGTGAAGAAGGAGCTGAGCCGGAAGGCAAAGCTCTCAATTTACCGGTCGATCTACGTTCCCATCCTCACCTATGGTCATGAGCTGTGGGTCATGACCGAAAGGATAAGATCACGGGTACAAGCGACCGAAATGAATTTCCTCTGTTGTGTGGCGGGGCTCTCCCTTAGAGATAGGGTGAGAAGCTCTGTCATCCGGGAGGAACTCAAAGTAAAGCCGCTGCTCCTTCACATCGAGAGGAGCCATATAAGGTGGTTCGGGCATCTGGTCAGGATGCCACCCGAACGCCTCCCTAGGGAGGTGTTTAGGGCACGTCCAACCAGTAGGAGGCCACGGGGAAGACCCAGGACACGTTGGGAAGACTATGTCTCCCGGCTGGCCCGGGGACGCCTCGGGATCCCCCGGGAAGAGCTAGACGAAGTGGCTGGGGAAAGGGAAGTCTGGGTTTCCCTGCTTAGGCTGTTGCCCCCGCGACCCGATCTCAGATAAGCGGAAGAAGATGGATGGATGGATGGATATCATTAAAGGTGGCCCACCACATCATTTTATTTGGCTTACCCTATCATTTAAAATGGCCCACCACCTCATTTTAATTGGCTTACCCTATCATTTACAGGGGAACATTATCACCAAACCTATGCAAGCGTCAATATATACCTTGATGTTGCACTAAAAAGACCACGGGGTGAATTTTGGCAAATTAAACGCCTTTCTGTTTATCGGTATTTTAGCGATGACGTCAGAACGTGACGTCACCGAGGTAACACACCCGCCATTTTCATATAACAAACACCGGGTCTCGGCTCTGTTATTTTACATTTTTTCGACTATTTTTCGGAACTTTGGAGACATCATGCCTCGTCGGTGTGTTGTCGGAGGGTGTAACAACACTAACAGGGAGGGATTCAAGTTGCACCACTGGCAAGAAATCTGCCGCCAGACCCCCATTGAATTTGCCAGAGTGTCTGCACATTTTACCGGCGATGCTAAGACAGACATGGCACAAAGATGTATGGATAACCTGCAGATGCATTTGCAACGATTAAGTAAACAAAATCACAAAGGTGAATTTTGTTGATGTTGTTGACTTATGTGCTAATCAGACATATTTGGTCACGGCATGACTGCCAGCTAATCGATGCTAACATGCTACACTAATCGTTGCTAACATGCTATTTACGCTAGCTGTATGTACATTTGAAACTAGATACCCACATTTAATGCGAAACAAACACTTACCAATCGACGGATTTAAGTTGCTCCAGTGTCACAAGATGCGAAAGTCCTGATCGTTTTGTCTTCACATTTTACCGGCGATGCTAAGGTAACCATGCTATGGGCCACTTCATTAGGTACACCCATGCTATGGCCGAATAGCGTCAATAGCTATTCGCTCAATAGCTTCAATTTCTTCTTCAATTTCGTTTTCGCTATCTGCCTCCATTCTCCAACCATCTGTTTCAATACATGCGTAATCTGTTGAATCGCTTAAGCCGCTGAAATCCGAGTTAATGTCGCCATATCTTGCTGTGGTACCCGCCATGTTGTTTGTATTGGCAGCCCTGTATGACGTCACAGGGAAATGGACAGTCACATAGCCCATCCATCCATCCATTTTCTACCGCTTATTCCCTTTCGGGGTCGCGGGGGGCGCTGGCGCCTATCTCAGCTACAATCGGGCAGAAGGCGGGGTACACCCTGGACAAGTCGCCACCTCATCGCAGGGCCAACACAGATAGACAGACAACATTCACACTCACATTCACACACTAGGGCCAATTTAGTGTCGCCAATCAACCTATCCCCAGGTGCATGTCTTTGGAGGTGGGAGGAAGCCGGAGTACCCGGAGGGAACCCACGCATTCACAGGGAGAACATGCAAACTCCACACAGAAAGATCCCAAGCCTGGATTTGAACCCAGGACTGCAAGAACTTCGTATTGTGAGGCAGACGCACTAACCCCTCTGCCACCGTGAAGCCCAGTCACATAGCAAATAGCGAAAATCAAGAACTTTAAAACCTTTTTTTAGGGATATTCCGGGAGGTGTAAAATATTGAAAAAAACTTTGAAAAATAAAACAAGCCACTGGGAACTGATTTTTATTGTTTTCAACCCTTTTGAAATTGTGATAATGTTCCCCTTTAAACTTGCCCACCACCTCATTGGAGATGGGGACTGCATAGACAAGGAGGGGCCACAGGATCCTGGGAAGAATGTCATGTTGGTAGACCCAGGCTTTGAACTTTCCAGGTAGGCCTGACTTGTCCACGGATTTCAGCCAGCCATCGAACTCAGTGCAGGTCAACTGGATAGATGTGGTATATCTCAGAGAGCTGTCGAAAACCTTGCCCAAGCTCTTGACTGGCTTCTCTGTGATGGTTGGAATGGCTGTGCCTATGATGTTAAACCGGAACTTGTCATCCACCTTCCCTTTCCTCAGCACCATAGACCTGGATTTGGCTGGTCACCTTTTCGAGTCCACTCAGAATCCACCGGCAGCCTAGGACTGATTCTGTCATGACAGTGAGGTCATCCATGAACCTGGGTGGTTGCCGTTGTCCGGATTTCGATAGAGGCCCTCTGCACTCTGGCTCAGCAGACTTGGTGAGCATGTTCATGGCCAGGTAGAATAGTGTCACAGAGATAGTGCACCCTGTGATGATACCGATCTCCACCTTGTGCCAACGAGATGTTATTGCTCCCAAAGAGACCCTCATCCTGAAATTGGTGTAGTAATCAGTAATGAGGTCTCTACATCTGCTGGGGACATGATGTTTTGTCAATGCGAGCTGAACCAGTTTGTGTGGAATGGAGTCGAATGCATATGCCAGGTCAAGCCAAAGCCATTGTTGTCTCTTGCCTCTCGAATGAGCTGTGTCACCACACCGGTATGCTCCAGACAGCCTGGCATTCCTGAAAGGCCGCCCTTCTGGACAGATGTGTCGATGTAGGTGTTCTGACACAGGTTGGTACATAGCCGTTTGGAAACAGTGCTGAAGAAGATCTTTGCCTCGACACACAGCAGGGAGATGATGTGGAACTGGTCTAGATGGGTGGATTTTTCCTCCTTCCGGATCCACACCCCTTCAGCTATTCTCCATTGTTCTGGGATCCTCCCTTCTTCTACAGAAGACTCGCAGGATTTTCCACAGATGTAGCAGGAGTTTGGGACAGTTCTTATACACCAATCACGCCAGTCCATGTATCAATGTCATTGCCCACGTGCGCGTCCCTTGTTTATATAATATTATTTTATATATATATATACATATATGTATATATATATATATATACATATATATATATATATATATACATATATATGCATACATGTATATATATATATATATACAGTATATATATACATATATATAGCTCAATACTACGCCCCTGTTGTCTGTACACAACAGTCTCTTTGATTATGAAAGATGGTGGTTGTCATTATTATAATAAATAACTAGCGAGAAGAGCGATCACATGGATGGGGGCGATTTTAAGTCTGCTCTTTTTGATCATGCAAGGTGATGGTTGTCATTGTAATAGTAAATAACTGGAGAAAGCAGCACTCACACGAATAGGGGTTATTTCAAGTTTTATCTCTTTGATTGTACAATGTGGTGGTTGTCATTATTACAACAAATAACTGGTCAGAGGAGCGATCACAGGAATGGGGGCTATTTCAAGTCTTCTTTCTTTGATTACGCAAAGTGGGGGTTGTTATTATTATAATAAATAACTGTTGAGTGGAGCGATCACACGAATGGGGGATATTTTAAGTCTGCTCTTTTTGATCATGCAAGATGATGGTTGTCATTATAATAGTAAATAACTGTAGAGAGCAGCACTCACACGAATAGGGGTTATTTCAAGTTTTCTCTCTTTGATTGTACAAGGTGGTGGTTGTCATTATTATAAGAAATAGCTGGTCAGAGGAGCGATCACAGGAATGGGGGCTATTTCAAGTCTTCTCTCCTTGATTACGCAAAGTGGGGGTTGTTACTATTGTAATAAATAACTGTTGAGTGGAGCGATCACACGAATGGGGGCTATTTTAAGTCTGCTCTTTTTGATCATGCAAGATGATGGTTGTCATTATTATAGTAAATAACTGGAGAGAGCAGCACTCACATGCATAGGGGTTATTTCAAGTCTTCTCTCTTTCATTGTGCAAGGTGGTGGTTGTCATTATTGTAACAAATAACTGGTGAGAGGAGCGATCACAAGAATGGGGGCTATTCAAAGTCTTCTCTCTTTGATCATACGCAAAGTTGGGGTTGTTATCATTATTATAAATAACTGGTGATAGGAGCGATCACACGAATGGGGGCTATTTTAAGTCTTCTCTCTTTGATTCTGCAAGGTGGTGGTTGTCATTCACACCTGTCAGGAGGAGAGAGGGCAAGAACTGTAATAAAGTAAATGAAGATAAAGATCGATTTTGAGACCATTTCCAAAAGTCACCTTCAAAACAAAAGCCCACACTTTGTTGTTATGATTTGTCTCTCACAAATCAGCCATCTAATCAAAGAAATTAGGCGTGATGAGCGCGGGCCAAACAGACATGGCGGCATCAGCAGTCTGCTGAGCGATTTATGACGTGAGGAAGAGCGATGGCTCCTCGCGTGGTGCAAGCTCGCACGGCGAAGGCGAAGGCGAAGAAGAGGAGGAGGAGGAGGAAGAAAACACTCCCACAGATTGAAGGTAACAGTCTGTGTGCACTCCATTACGGATCCCTTTATTGGTATATGCAGCATTCTCATTAATGGACATGTGCCCCACTTTATAGGTATTCAATGAGAGCCGCGGCACTCCTCTGTCGGCATCAGCACTTGTGGTGCCTTCACTTGGGTATTTAGAGTAGTCCGTGTACAGCTTTACTGTCCATGAGCCATCACGCAGTCATTATCGTCGAAATGGCTGTGTGTAGCAGTATTCTTGTGTCTTGTTTGCAATCAAGCATGGCCGTGGCAGCGCGCACGAGTGCCACCGGCACTGTGGAACTGGGGTTCGTTGAGGCCAAATATAAAACCGACATGAATTGTGACATCGTTTTTTTTATTAGTTGGTGCATTAGTTTTTGGGGGGCCATATAATTGTGTCTACAGTCGGTCATTGAGGGAAACGCCTCATGGTCTGGGGCTGCACGAGTGCTGGCGTACCTGAGGGGGTATGGGATGTGAATTCTAACATGGATTTTGACATTCTGATATAGTGGTTGATGTCCTCCCTTGGGTTAAGGGCCAAAAGTTAAATTCTGAGGATGCACGAGTGCTGCCGTCAGTGGGGATGTGAGACAGAATGTGAATTCCAACTTGGATTGTGACATTCTGATGTAGCGCTTGTTGCCCTCCCTTAAGTAACAGGGCCACATGTTATATTCGGACAATGCACGAGTGCCGCCGTCACTGGGAAAGTGTGTTTGACTGAGGCATAATGTAACATTCTGATGTAGCGCTTCATGCCATCCCTTAGGTAACTGGGGAGGGATGTGGATTCCAACCTGAATTGTGACATTCTGATATAGTGATTGATGCCCTCCCTTGGGTAACAGGGCCACATGTCATATTCTGAGAATGCATGAGTGCTGCCGGCATTTGGTAGCTGCATTTTATTGAAAGGAAACATTAATTCCAGCATAAACCGTGACAATCTGATGTAGAGTTTGATGTCCTCCCTTGGGTAGTAAGGCCGTGTGTTATATTCTGGGGCTGCACGAGTGCCGCCATCACTGGTAAAGTGTGTTTGACTGAGGCGGACTTTGGAACCCGACATGGATTGTGACATTCTGATGTAGGGCTTGATGCCCTCCCTTGGGTCACAGGGCCACCCATCTTCATTGTCTAGGGCTACATGAGTGCTGCTGGAAAGGACAAGCACCGGAAGAGGAAAAGGAAACATTAATTCTAGCATGCACAATGACAATCTGAAGTAGAGTTTGATGTCCTTCGCTGAATAGCAAGGTCACGTGTTGTATTCTGGGGCTGCAAGAGTGCCACCATCACTGGAAAGTGCGTTTGACTGAGGCGGACTTTGGAATCCTACATGGATTGTGACATTCTGAGGTAGGGCTTGATGCCCTCCTTTGGGTAGCAGGGCCACCCATCTTCATGGTCTAAGGCAGGGGTCGGGAACCTTTTTGGCTGAGAGAGCCAAGAATCCAAATATTTTCAAATGTATTTCCGTAAGAGCCATATCATATTTTTTTCAACACTGAACACAACTAAGTGCGTGCATTTTAAGTAAGACCAACATTTCTAGAGTATAATAGGTCTCTTATTCTTTGTAATAACACTGTTATTCTGAAGCTAACTGTGGAGGGGGCATGGCCTGCGGGCCTGCAGCGAAGTGGGGTGTTGCCAGGATCGGCCTCGAAATCAACGACAGGTGCGTAGATGGCCCACTTGGGCCTTGTTATCTAATCACCTGTCGCTCTGTTTATAAGCAGCAGCCAGGAGGAGAGACGGGGATGGGGCTGGAGCCCGAGCGCGAGCGAGAACGAAAGAGGAAAAGACAATTGCTGGAAAGAAACTGAGAGACTTATTGAAAAATAAAACAATATTGTAACCCTGAAACAGGCTCTCATGTCGGTGCTTGGTGGTCTGAAAAACCCCCAGGAGGGCAAGCCTTACAGCAACCAATAATAAATAAATAGCTTCTTACCATTAACGCAACTTCTTGAACTGGTGCGGTAGAAAACGGATAGGTGGATTAAAAATGCATTAGAATGTTTTATATTTTGAACTTTTTTTTAACACTGTGATTACATGTGGAATTATTCATTACTTATCGTGTTACGCAATGTCAGCTCAGATTTATCCGAGAGCCAGATGCAGTCATCAAAAGAGCCACATCTGGCTCTAGAGCCATAGGTTCCCTACCCCTGGTCTAGGGCTACATGAGTGCTGCTGTAAAGGGCAAGCACCGGAGAGGAAAAGGAAAAGGACACATTAATTCTAGCATGCACCGTGACGATTTGAAATAGAGTTTTATGTCCCCTCATGAGTAGCTATGCCACATGTAATATTCTGGGGCTGCATGAGTACCGCCATCGCTGGGAAAGTGTGTTTGACTGAGGCGGGATTTGAATTCTGACATGGATTGTGACATTCTAATGTAGGGCTTGATGCCCTCCCTTGGGTAACAGGTTTTAAAGGTCTTTGGTAGCTGCAGTCCACTGACAGGAACCATTAATTCCAGCATGCACCATGACAATCTGAATTAGAGTTTCTTGTCCTCCCTTGGGTAGTAAGGCCATGTGTTATATTCTGGGGCTGCACGAGTGCCGTCATCAATGGGAAAGTGCGGTTGACTGAGGCGGAATTTGAATTCCCACATGGATTGTGACATTCTGATGTAGGGCTTGATGCCCTCCCTAGGGTAACCATCTTCATGGTCTAGGGCTACATGAGTGCTGCTGGTAAGAGCAGGCACCGGAGAGGAAAAGGAAAAAGAAACATTAATTCTACAATGCACCATGACAACCTGAAATAGAGTTTGATGCCCTCCCTTGAGGAGCAAGTCCACGTATTGTATTCTGTGGCTGCACGAGTGCCACCATCACTGGGAAAGTGTGGTTGACTGGGGCGGAATTTGAATTCCCACATGGATTGTGACACTCTGATGTTGGGCTTGATGCCTTCCCTTGGGTAACTGGTTTTAAAGGTCTTTGGTAGCTGCAGTCCACTGACAGGAACCATTAATTCCAGCATGCACCATGACAATCTGAAGTAGAGTTTGTTGTCCTCCCTTGGGTAGTAAGGCCATGTGTTATATTCTGGGGCTGCACGAGTGCCGTCATCAATGGGAAAGTGCGGTTGACTGAGGCGGAATTTGAATTCCCACATGAATTGTGACATTCTGATGTAGGGCTTGATGCCCTCCCTAGGGTAACCATCTTCATGGTCTAGGGCTACATGCGTGCTGCTGGAAAGAGCAGGCACCGGAGAGGAAAAGGAAAAATAAACATTAATTCTACAATGCACCATGACAACCTGAAATAGAGTTTGATGCCCTCCCTTGAGGAGCAAGTCCACGTGTTGTATTCTGTGGCTGCACGAGTGCCACCATCACTGGGAAAGTGTGGTTGACTGGGGCGGAATTTGAATTCCCACATGGATTGTGTTATTAATGATAAATGGGTTGTACTTGTATAGCGCTTTGACACTACTTCCACATTTATCCATTCACACACACATTCACACACTGATGGAGGGAGCTGCCATGCAAGGCGCTAACCAGCACCCATCAGGAGCAAAGGTGAAGTGTCTTGCTCAGGACACAATGGACGTAACGAGGTTGGTACTAGGTGGGGATTGAACCAGTGACCCTCGGGTTGCGCACGGCCACTCTTCCACTGCGCCACGCTGTCCCTAATTATTCTAATGTAGGACTTGATGCCCACACTTGGGTAAAAAGGCCACTTGTTATATTCTGGGGGTGCATGAGTGCCGCCATCACTGAGAAAGTGCGTTTGACTGAGGCGGAATTTGAATTCTGACACGGAATGTGACATTCTGATGTAGGGCTCGATGCCCTCACTCGGGGAGCTGGGCCGCATATACCATCATGGTCTGGGGCTGCACGAGTGCTGCCAGCACGAGGGCGCTATGGTTCATTTGACATTGCAATGCAGGAATTGGGCCCAAGCATGACAAGTGTCATGCTGTAGGAAGAAAGGAAGGAAAGATGTAAACGTAGGCCATAAGTACGGTGGCTGTAAAGGGACAAACGGGCACATAACCCTAGTTCTTATCCTCGTAAATAGAAGCATTTTTTATTACGGAAAAATGCAGAAAAAGGGAGCGGGAGGACCTTGGAGAAAATGTTCCTTAGCGAAGGCCAGAAAAGGAAAATATATGATGAGTCAACATGAGAGAAACTATCGATTCAGAGCTCAGCTGAAGGGAGAGTGCTGCTAGAAAACTATTGGAAAAACACAAGGCTGCGGCCAAAAAAGTGCCTGGACTAAAGTTTACGGCGGCACGTGGTTGTCAGCTCTAAGGCTACGAGTCGTACAGCCAGGGGTTTTTCAGTGATTCCGACCCAATTGGAAGACCCCGCAGCCATTTTTGATGAAGGCGTTATTAAAGCGGCGCGTGAATGCCGACGGAGGCAAAATGCAGAGTAGAGTTTTTTTTGTTGTGTTTTTTTTTTTTTTACCCTTGGATTGCCCTAATTATACACAGCATTGATTTTACAATGCATCCATGGATTGATTAGAGGAGCCACGCACCCCCCTAAGGAAGGAGGTCTCTCTCCTCTAATTGCACCACTCTCTCCTCTTTCTTCCCTTCTTCCTGCCTAAAAGTACACCTTTTTCCTTCATCGCCAAAAAGACACCGCAGATGTGTTGTGTCCAGCCGCGAGCGTGCCGGGAAACTGGCAAACCGTCCCGATTGGGTGAAGTAACGAATTCCGGCTGAGCCGCGGTGCCACACTTCAGCGAAATACGTGACATGCACCCGCTGCCAAAAGTGGTTTACCGCTAGAAAAAGTGTGGCGGCGTAGTAATCAAGTGTGAAATGTAGTCCTGCACTCTCACTGGACTCCTCGCTAGGTTTATTTGCAAGGGACTGGAATCCATTAGACCTTGGATTTGTGCGGATTTGGGAATTTTGCCGCATAGGAAATGATAAAAAAAAAGAAAAAAGGTGGGGTTATAAAGTTTTTAATAAACCAAATATTGGATCGACAAAAAGCAAAGACGGTAGGATAAAGTGGACGTCTGGAGGATCCTCCATTTAAGTTAAAGTTAAGTTCAAGGACCAATGATTGGCATAGAGCAGGGGTCGGTAACCCGCGGCTCTTTGATCACTCTGGTGTGGCTCAGCTGTAAACTTGCCGACCTTCCCGAATTTACCGGGAGATTTCTGACCTCAGTGCCTTTCCCTAAAATTGTCTGAGGTTTGCATACTGCAACATTGAGGGCGGTCCGTGATGGTAAAATCCATAACATCTTCTAATACTCCTGGGGGGAGTGTTGGTGGTAGCGGGGTGTATATGTAGCCTGGAAGAGGCAGGGTTGCATGAGATTCTGGGTATTTGTTATGTTGTGTTTATGTTGTGTTACAGTGCAGATGTTTTCCCGAAATGTATTTGTCATTCTTGTTTGGTGTGGGTTCACAGTGTGGTGCATATTTGTAACAGTGTTAAAGTTGTTTGGACTGGTACTCTCAGTGTGACCGGTATTGCTGTTGAACAACAATGCCTTGCAGTCGCATGTGTGTGTGCAGAAGTCACATAAAGTACAACACGTGACCTGACTGGAAAGCTGTTTATACAAGTTGTAGAGGGTACCAAAGACAGTGCTATCGTAGCACGCCCTTATTTCTGTTGATTGGGTTTTGCTCAGCACACGTCCGAGGGAATAGTCACTCTATAACCCGCGAGTCTCCCGGTTAATTCGGGAAGAAATGTATGCGTGATGCTACTAAGGGACATTCATACAAAACTCACTGGCCGCAGTAACATCAAATCTTCATATTTAATTGCGGGCCACGTGTCTGAGACCCCTGGTTTATACATAGCACAAAGCAAAAAAAAAACTCTGTATACAGTGTTATTTATTTTGAATTTCAAGAGTCTTATCGGCTCCCATTATTTCTTTATTTTGTGAAACGGGTCAAAATGGCTCTTTGAGTGGTAAAGATTGCCGACCCCTGTCATAGAGTGTCCACCCTGAGATTGGTAGGTTGTGAGTTCAAACCCGGCCGAGTCATACCAAAGATTATAAAAATTGAATCCCATTACCTCCCTGCTTGGCAGTCAGCATCAAGGGTTGGAATTGGGGGTGAAATCAACCAAATGAGTCCCGGGCGCAGCCACCGCTGCTGCTCACTGCTCCCCTCCCCTCCCAGGGGCTGATCAAGGGTGCAGAGAATAATTTCGACACACCTATTTGCAAACTTTGAATTACGCCTGTGTGTGCGAACAAAGTCTCTGTGTACGAACGCTTCAAGTTGTAATCAAAGATCCTCCATGATAACAGGACTCTTGCTGTTTTTCAGAACTGTCCATAAAAGTTCTAGTTTAAGAGCTTGCAAAAAACAACACTTTTGATTTTTTTTAGAACTTTCCATAAAATTTATAGTCAGAGATCCTCCATACTAACAGGATTTTTGCTGTTTGTTCAGAACCGTCTATAAAAGTTCTAGTCCAAGATCTTCCAAAAACAGGACTGCTGCTGTTTTTTTAAAACTTTCAATACAATTTCTAGTCAAAAATCCTCCATAATAACAGCACTTTTGCTGTTTTTCAGAACTGTCTATACAATTTCTAGTTTAAGATCTTGCAAAAAACAAGACTGTTGATTTTTTTAGAACTTTCCATAAAATTTATAGTCAAAGATCCTCCATACTAACAGGATTTTTGTTGTTTTTTTCAGAACCGTCTATCAAAGTTCTAGTCTAAAATCTTCCAAAGACAGGACTGTTGCTGTTTTTTGGTTTTTTTTAGAACTTTCAATCCAATTTCTAGTCAAAGATCCTCCATAATAATAGGACTCTTGCTGTTTCTCAGAACTGTCTATGAAAGTTATAGTCCAAGATCTTTAAAAAACACTACTGTTGCTGTTTTCTAGAACTTTCTATAAAGTTTTTAGTCAAAGATCCTCCATAATAACAGGATTTTTGCTGTGTTTTCAGAACTGTCAATAAAATTTCTAGTTTAAGATATTGCATAAAACAAGACTGTTGATGTTTTTTTAGAACTTTCTATAAAATTTATTTTTAAAGATCTTCCATAAAAACAGGATTTTTTCAGTTTTTGTTCAGAACCATCTCCAATAGTTCTAGTTTAAGATCCTCAAAAAACTGTTGCTTTTTTTTGGGGGGGGGGGGGGGGGGGGGGGGGGGGTGGGGGGGGTGTGTTTGGGGGCTGGGGTGATGATTTCCATAACATTTTTTTTCGAAGATCCTCCATAAAACAGGATTTTTGCTGTTTTTTCATACCATCTATAAAAGTTCTCGTCTAAGATCGTCCAAAAACAGGACCGTTGCTGTTTTTTTTTAGAACTTTTCATAAAACTTCGAGTCAATAGTCCTCAGTTATTAACAGGACTGTTGCTGTTTTTCAGAACTGTCTACAAAATTTCAAGTCAAAGATCCTCCATAATAACAGTACTCCTGCTGTTTTTCAAAACTCTCTATGAAAGTTATAGTTTAAGAACTTCCAAAAACAGGGCTTTTGCTGTTTTTTTAAAAACTTTCTATAACATTTCTAGTCAAAGACCCTTCATAATAACAGGGCTCTTGCTGTTTTTTAGAACCGTCTATACAATTTCAAGTCATAGATCCTCCATAAAAATAGAATTTTTGCTGTTTTTTCAGAATCGTCCATTAAAGTTAGCCAGTCAGTTATTGTGTCTCCCGCCTCCAGGCAAAAAAACAGGGTGCAGTACATTAATAGTCACTATTCAACGCTTTCTGGGTTTTTTCACCTTTTAACAAGTTTGTCCATTTTGCCTTGTTGGGATTTATTTTTCCATTTTTTCACAACAAGATGACAGAACAGCTTGGAAAGAAGGAGGGAATCACTGTGGAGTTAAAAATGTTTTTTTAAATTTGAAAATATTTGCGGGGAAAACATTAATGGCGCTCACTCGTATGGAAGAATCGACCACATCAAGTTTTGATTGTGGCAAAACCAGACTTTTAATCTAATTTGTATTCTAAATGGATTTTACTATTTTAAACAAATAATGTAATAGCAATATCGTTGTTAGAAATAAAGATTTTTGTGATTTCTGATCATTTGTGAGGGCACCAAAAGGACTTCGGTGTGTGGGATAGGATAGGATAGGTCTTAATTGTCATTGTACAAGTACAACAAAACTTTGTTTTCAGCACAAACCTGTTCAAGATTAGACAAACACACAGTGTACAGGGTTACAGAACAAGAACGCTGATGGGTCGCCATAGGGCGCCCCGTAAAAGATGGGAAAAGGTAAACGCTGGGTAAGGATAAATGGTTGTACTTGCATAGCGCTTTTCTACCTTCAAGGTACTCAAAGCATTTTGACATTACTTCCAAATTTACCCATTCACACACACATTCACACACTGATGGAGGGAGCTGCCATGCAAGGCGCCCACCAGTACCCATCAGGAGCAAGGGTGAAGTGTCTTGCTCAGGACACAACGGACGTGACGAGGTTGGTTCTAGGTGGGATTTGAACCAAGGACCCTCGGGTGGCGCACGGCCACTCTCCAGACTGGGCTCCTAAGAGGGCCCAGTTCGGAGTGGGAAAAAAACCTCCTTAGCAAAGCACATATACATATTACAACATACATCTCCAGATATCTAGCAACAGAGGGAAGGTAGTTAAAGGTCATGGTGGTAGGCCGCAGCTCTCAGGCGCTGACCATCCATTCATCACCCCTACGGGATTGCGTCGAGGGCGTTGGATTGGGGGACAGGAGGGTGTATGTGTGGCATTTATTTTTTGTTTGTGGATGTGTGTGTGTGTGTATAAGCCCGTAGTGTGTCTCTGTTCCGCGGCCTTGATGTATTGTACTGTCTCGTCCAAAGTCAACAACAACAGGTGTGTGTCAATGAGAGACAAGAAGGGAGTTTGTTGTGTCTTCGCTGCGCTGTTCTTCGGGAGAGTCTCGAAGCCGGGGAAACAATCTAAGTTAGAATGATTTTGTATGCGAGTGATAACAAAATTTGCTTTTCACTCTATATTGTCTATGACTGGTCCTCACATTTTGCGGGGTAGACTGTCCGATGTAATCCACAGTTCTTCCCGCATCCTCCAATCATTTGTGGCAGCTTTGGGGTACTTTGAAGACTGCCAGCAACTTCCAAATTGTCGACAAACCAGAGCAACGCTTTCTCCAATCAGCAGATGTCCTGTTGTCATAATTCCGAATAGGTGGATATCTTCACGTCCTCCACAGAAAAGGGTCGCCAGGCACGTGGCACTCCTTATTTTCCCAAGAGGCCGTCGTGTGTCCAGCAACAACCGCTTCGTCACGACAGCAGGTTCCCCCAAACCCAAGATCTTGTCAATTTTGTTGAGGCCAGTTAAATAGTTCCAATGTTTAGATTTGGAGAGCAGTGCAAAAAGAGGCAACAAGGAAGTTAAGACAAGACAAAACAAAGAAGCAAGCAGGAGAGATAAGGGAGAGGAAAGGGGAGCGTCCACCCTCGATGAGTGCCAGAGAGAATATCCTGTCGTGAAATTCCAGTGTATATAAGAAATTACCGTTTGGATACAAAAAAGGCCATGATTTTAGATACAAATCTTGTAAGATATATACTTGATATGTTGTTTAAAATGTACAAACATTTAGTAAAATATGGACTTTTGTCGAGGCTGAAAAACATTTAAATATTTACGTTGTTTCTTTTGGAAAAAAAATTCCTTCACCGAACGAACTTTACGATTCGCACACCATGCTCATGAACCACTAAAGTTGGTAAATCGAGGTTCCACTGTCCAGTAAACTGAGAAATATCACACAACATTTCGCTCCACAGCATTGAGCGCCAAACAGGAAATAGATGTAACTAAATAAAAGCACAAAACAGGAAATAACGGCAGAAACACAGATAAATGTAAAATTATTTGCGATGAACATGACATTTCCCAGCAGACACAAGACAGGACTTGTTGAATTAGGTCCTGGCGTTGAGCAACTCAAACATAACGTTGAAACAACATGCTTTTTGACAACGTTTATTCAATGTTGGGTTCTGTCGTTGATTCAACCATTGAATTTAGGTCATTTCCCAACCAATATTGTACAACACAAACATACCACAGTGTATATGATTATTTTACCTTTAATTCATAGCTGTATGTAGACGTGGCTGGTTGCATCAGCTCTGCTCTTTAATGTCTTTAATGTTCTTTGTGTGCTTTGATTTTTGATGTGGTAAGAGGGATGTCTACTATGGCTATGAGTTGTTTGTTTTCCCTTGGCCTCAGTCTGGTCCCCCTCTCCAGGGGCCCAGGCTTAGACCGATTTTATTTTAATCTTTTATTTTTTTCTCCCATTCCCCCCCACTTGTTTACCTGTCTATCACCTTTTTGTAAGGGCCACTGGAAGTTGGCAGACCCATCAGCGATCCTGTTCTGTCTCCCTGTAATGTTTGTCCGATCTTGAATGGGATTGTGCTGAAAATTTTAATTTCCCCTCGGGGATTAATAAAGAATGTCTGATTCTGATTCTGATTCTGATAACATTGAAATAAGATCCTTTTTGACAATGTTTAATTAATGTTGGGTGGTGACGTTGATTTGAACAATTGAAATGTGGTCATTTCCCAACCAATATTCTACAACACAAATACAACGTTGAAAGTAGAATGCTTTTTGACAACATTTATTTAATGTGGAGCTCTGACGTTGATTTGACCATTAAATTTTGGTTATTTGGTCAACTCAAACCTAACGGAACAACATGCTTTTTGACAACATTTAATCAATGTCGGGTTGTGACGTTGATTTAACCGTTGAAATTTGGTAATTTCCTCACCAATTTTCTACAACACAAATAAAATGTTAAACAACATGCTTTTTGACAATGTTCAATCAATGTTGGGTTCTGACATATATTTGACCATTGAATTTTGGTCATTTACCAACCAGTATTGTACAATACAAATAAAATGTTGAAACAACATGCTTTTTGGAGACATTTAATCAATGTCGGGTTGTGACTTTGATTTGACTTTTGAAATTTGGTCATTTCACAACCAATATTCTACAACACAAATACAGCGTTGAAACAACATTCTTTTTGACAACGTTTATTCAATGTTGAGTTCTGACGTTGATTTGACCAATGAAATTCGGTCATTTCCCGATCGATATTCTACAACACAAAAACAACTTTGAAAGAAAATGCTCACCGACAACGTTTAGTCAATGCTGGGTTCTGATGCTTTCACCATTGAATCAATCAACGTTATTTATACAGCCCTAAATCACAAGTGTCTCAAAGGGCTGACAAGCCACAATGACATCCGCGGTACAGAGCCTAGATAAGGGCAAGGAAAAACTCACCCCAGTGGGACGTCTTTGACAATGACTATGAGAAACCTTGGAGAGGACCGCATATGTGGGCAACCCCCCACCCCCTCTAGGGGAGACCGAAAGCAATGGATGTCGAGCGGCTCTAACATGATATTGCGAAAGTCCAGTTCATAGTGGATTCAACATAATGAGAGTCCAGTCCATAGTTGATCCAATAAAGTAGCGAGAGTCCCGTCCATAGTGGAGCCTGCAGGAGACCATCCCAAGCAGAGACGGATCAGCAGCTCAGAGATGTCCCCATCCGATGCACAGGCGAGCTGTCCATCCCGGGTCCCGACTCTGGACAGCCAGCACTTCCTCCATGGCCACCGGACCTGTCCCCCAGCCGCTGCCCCTTGAAATTCTACTTTCGCCACACCTAGTGTGTGTGTGACAATCATTGGTACTTTACCTATAAATTTGGTCATTTCCTCACCAATATTTTACCACACAAATACAACGTTGAAACAACATGCTTTTTGACGACATTTATTCAACGTCATGTTGTGACGTTGATTTGACCTTTGAAATTTGGTCATATCCCAACCAATATTCTAGAACACAAATAAAACATTGAAACAATATGATTTTGACAACATTCAATCAAAGTTGGGTTCTGACATATATTTGACCATTGAATTTTGGTTATTTCCCAACCGATATTATACAATACAAATACAACGTCGAAACACTATGCTTTGGAGACATTTAATCAATGTCATGTTGTGACGTTGATTTGACCAGTGAAATTTGGTCAGTTCCCAACCAATATTCTACAACACAAATACAACGTTGAAACAACATGCTTTTTGACGACATTTATTCAACGTGACGTTGATTTGACCATTGAAATTTGGTCATATCCCAACCAATATTATATAACACAAATAAAACGTTGAAACAATATGATTTTTGACAACATTCAATCAAAGTTGGGTTCTGACATATATTTGACCATTGAATTTTGGTTATTTCCCAACCAATATTATACAATACAAATACAACGTCGAAACACTATGCTTTGGAGACATTTAATCAATGTCATGTTATGACGTTGATTTGACCATTGAAATTCGGTCAGTTCCCAACCAATATTCTACAACACAGATACAACGTTGAAACAACATGCTTTTTGGAGACATTTAATCCATATCAGGTTGTGACTTTGATATGATCTTTGAAATTTGGTCATTTCCCAATCAATATTCTACAACACAAATACAACATTATAACAACATGCTTTAAGACAAATTTTTTTCAATGTTGGGTTCTGACGTTGATTTGACCATTGAATTTCGGTTATTTGGTGAACTCAAACCTAACGGAACAACATGCTTTTTGACAATGTTTAATCAATGTCGGGTTGTGACGTTGATTTGACCATTGAAATTTGGTCATTTCCCAAACAATATTTTACAACACAAATACAACATTGAAACAACATGCTTTTTGACAACATTTAATCAATGTTGGGTTCTGACATATATTTGACCATTGCATTTTGGTCATTTCCAAAACAATATCTTACAACACAAATACAACATTAAAACAACATGCTTTTTGACAAGGTTCAATTAATGTTGGCTTCTGACATATATTTGACCATTGAATTTAGGTAATTTCCCAACCAATATTCTACAACACAAATAAAACGTTGAAACAATATGCTTTTTGGAGACATTTATTCAATGTCAGGTTGTGATGTTGATTTGACCTTTGAAATTTGTTAATTTCCCAACCAATATTCTACAACACAAATACAACAATGACGCAACATGCTTTTTGACAACTTTTAATCAATGTCGGGTTGTGACGTTGATTTGACCATTGAAATATGGTCATTTCCCAAACAATATTTTACAACACAAATAAAACATTGAAACAACATGCTTTTTGACAACAATTAATTAATGTTGGGTTCTGACATATATTTGACCATTGAATTTTGGTAATTTCCCGAACAATATTTTACAACACAAATACAACGTTGAAACAACATGCTTTTTGACAACGTTCAATTAATTTTGGGTTCTGACATATATTTGACCATTGAATTTTGGTCATTGAATTTTGGTCATTTCCCAACCAATATTCTACAACACAAATAAAAAGTTAAAACAATGGGCTTTTTGGAGACATTTAATCAATGTCATGTTGTGATGTTGATTTGACCTTTGAAATTTGGTAAATTTCAAACCAATATTCTACAACACAAATACAACGATGACACAACATGGTTTTTGACAACGTTTATTCAATGCTGGGTTCTGACATTGATTTGACCATTGAATTTTGGTTATTTGGTGAACTTGAACCTAACAGATCAACATGCTTTTTGACAATGTTTAATCAATGTCGGGTTGTGACGTTGATTTGACCATCGAAATTTGGTCATTTCCCAAACAATATTTTACAACACAAATACATCATTGAAACAACATGATTTTTGACAACGTTTCATCAATGTTGGATTCTGACATATATTTGACCATTGAATTTTGGTCATTTCCCAACCAATAATCTACAACACAAATACAACATTAAAACAACATGCTTTTTGACAACGTTAAATTAATGTTGGGTTCTGACACATATATTTGACTATTGAATTTTGGTAATTTCCCAACCATTGAAACAACATGCTTTTTGACAACGTTTAATCAATGTTGGGTTCTGACATATATTTGACCATTGCATTTTGGTCATTTCCCAAACAATATCTTACAACACAAATACAACATTAAAACAACATGCTTTTTGACAACGTTAAATTAATGTTGGGTTCTGACACATACATTTGGCTATTGAATTTTGGTAATTTCCCAACCAATAATCTACAACACAAATACAACATTGAAACAACATACTTTTTGACAACGTTTAATCAATGTTGGGTTCTGACATATATTTGACCATTGAATTATGGTCATTTACCAAACAATATCTTACAACACAAATACAACATTGAAACAACATGCTTTTTGACAGCGTTCAATTAATGTTGGGTTCTGACATATATTTGACCATTGAATTTTGGTCATTTCCCAACCAATATTCTACAACACAAATACAATGTTGAAACAACATGCTTTTTGACGTTTATTCAATGTTGGATTCTGACGTTGATCTGACCATTGAATTTTGGTTACTTGGTGAACTCAAATCTAGCGGAACAACATGCTTTTTGACAACATTTAATCAATGTGGGGTTGTGACGTTGATTTGACCATTGAAATTTGGTCATTTCCCAACCAATTTTTATCCAACACAAATACAACGTTGAAACAACATGCTCACCGACGACGTTTAATCAATATTCGGTTCTGATGCTGATTTGACCATTGAATGTTGGTCATTTCCCAACCGATATTCAACAACACAAATATAATGTTGAAAAAACATTATTTTTGACAATGTTCAATCAATGTTGGGTTCTGATGAATATTTTCAATGGTCATTTTCCAAACAATATTCAACAATACAAATACAATGTTGGGTTCTGATACTGATTTGACCTTTGAAAAGTGGTCATTTCCTAACCAACAGCGTGGAACCAACGTTAGACATCAATGTTGTCTCAATTTACTCCGCTCCCTCCTCTTCATCTTGCTGCCTTGCCCATGGGCGCCACAAGCGGCTCATGTCAGAAGAAAGAGCCCAGATGATGTTTATCTTGCCGCGAAGGGATGATTATTATAAAAGTCCACAGTCCATTGCTCGGGGGGGCCGTAGAGGAAAGAGAAGTGGCAGGCAGAAAAATAAATAAATCAAATAAATGACAGTGCTGAAATGGAGAGAGACGCGTGTGTTTAAAAATCAATTACACAGTAAATATGACACGGCGCCCTGAGGGGAGGCAGGATATATGCCCCCACCTCCACCTCGCTAAATCTCATCTCCCTACAAATGAATGACTCATTTTATGAAGAGGAAAATGTGTGTGTGTGTGTGTGTGTGTGTGTGTGTGTGTGTACAAACCTTACTGACCCCCATGGCGCACTATTATTAATTGATGAAGCAAAGTGAAGGATGTTCTTGTCTCGGTGAGGAGGGCGCAGCACCTTGAGGACCTCACTACATCATCCTTGCTTGATAGTACTGAGCAAAGTATTTCCTAATATGGCAGACGTACTAATACGAAGGAGTATTAGGTGATCCGGGGTCATTTCAGTCATCCAGCGTTTTGAATCCTTATTTATTAGGCCAATTTCCCAAATCGATTCGATCTAAATCAGGGAAGCCCAAACTTTTCCCACTGAGGGCCTGATGTAACAGGGTCGATTAAGTCATGTAAATCAGTGGTCCCCAACCACCGGGCCGCAGAATAATTTTTTTAATTCATTTTTATTTAAAAAAAAAATATATATATATATATTTTTTTTTTATTTTTTTTATTAAATCAACATAAAAAACACAATATACACTTACAATTAGTGCACCAACCACAAAAACCTCCCCTTTTCATGACAAAAACGTCCATTTTTCATGACAAAAAAAAAAAATGGACCCCCCCCCCCCCTCCCGGGCCGCGGGACAAATTATTAAGCGTTGACCGGTCCACGGATACAAAAAGGTTGGGGACCACTGATGTAAATAACAAATTTTATACTGTTTTCCTTTTGTTATATCTACACAAAATGTGTAAGTTACATGTAAATACCTGAAGTTTTGTTTGATGTTTTGTCAATGTGGAACCATTGTCTCGTTGTCCCTCCTACTGCAATAATTTCTTTGACACCTGTGTCTTTATATGCCTTGGACACGCCTTTCTACTTCCCTTTTATCCACAATACCGGGAGAGGTTGATGACAGAAAAAGTGCATTTTTCTTGTTGGAAACTTAAGTTCACTTTTGTTCCGTTTTATATTTGTGTAGGGGCTTGATGATTGACAGAAAATTGACAACAATTGTATTATCAGCAGAGGTGGGTAGAGTAGCCAGAAATTGTACTCAAGTAAGAGTACTGTTACTTTAGAGATTTATTACTCAAGTAAAAGTAAGGAGTAGTAACCCAAATATTTACTTGAGTAAAAGTAAAAAGTATGTTGTGAAAAAACTACTCAAGTACTGAGTAACTGATGAGTAACGTGATTGTTTAATGATTACGGCAACAAATAATGCACAAAAACATAAAAATAGCAATGAGCAAATTCAGAGCCAGGAATATCTCTTAAGCAACTAAAACAATAATATATATTAAATAATAGTACATTAAAAAAAAAAATAAAGCACATTGAGCCACAATAACTTAACAGCACCATAGGCTCAGTAGGCATTCAATGATTGATTGATTGATTGAAAGATGTATTAGTAGATTGTACAGTACAGTACATATTCCGTACAATTGACCACTAAATGGTAACACCCCAATAAGTTTTTCAACGTTAATCAATTACTTAATAAATGACCAAGTCGAGGTGATCTACCTCATATATACATATACATACACACACATATAAATATATATATATATATATATATATATATGATATGTGTGTGTATGTATATGTATATATGAGGTATATATATATATATATATATATATACTGTTGTTATATATATGATATGTGTGTGTATGTATATGTATATATGAGGTATATATATATATATATATATATATATATATATATATATATATATATATATATATATATATATATATATATATATGATATGTGTGTGTATGTATATGTATATATGAGGTAGATCACCTCGACTTGGTCATTTATTAAGTAATTGATCTTGGTTTAACTCTTATCTTACTGATAGGATGCAGTGTGTCTCCCAAAACAATGTGACCTAGGACTACGTTAAGGTAACGTGTGGAGTTCCCCAGGGTTCGGTCCTTGGCCCTGCACTCTTCAGCATCTACATGCTGCCGCTAGGTGACATCATACGCAAATACGGTGTTAGCTTTCACTGTTATGCTGATGACACCCAACTCTACATGCCCCTAAAGCTGACCAACATGGCGGATTGTAGTCAGCTGGAGGCGTGTCTTAATGAAATCAAACAATGGATGTCCGCTAACTTTTTGCAACTCAACGCCAAAAAAACGGAAATGCTGATTATCGGTCCTGCTAGACACCGAACTCTATTTAATAATACAACTCTAACATTTGACAACCAAACAATTAAACAAGGCGACACGGTAAAGAATCTGGGTATTATCTTCGACCCAACTCTCTCCTTTGAGGCACACATTAAAAGCGTTACTAAAACGGCCTTCTTTCATCTCCGCAATATCGCTGAAATTCGCTCCATTCTGTCCACTAAAGACGCCGAGATCATTATCCATGCGTTTGTTACGTCTCACCTCGACTACTGTAACGTATTATTTTCGGGTCTCCCCATGTCTAGCATTAAAAGATTACAGTTGGTACAAAATGCGGCTGCTAGACTTTTGACAAGAACAAGAAAGTTTGATCACATTACGCCTGTACTGGCTCACCTGCACTGGCTTCCTGTGCACTTAAGATGTGACTTTAAGGTTTTACTACTTACGTATAAAATACTACACGGTCTAGCTCCATCCTATCTTGCCGATTGTATTGTACCATATGTCCCGGCAAGAAATCTGCATTCAAAGGACTCCGGCTTATTAGTGATTCCCAAAGCCCAAAAAAAGTCTGCGGGCTGTAGAGCTTTTTCATTTCGGGCTCCAGTACTCTGGAATGCCCTCCCGGTAACAGTTCGAGATGCCACCTCAGTAGAAGCATTTAAGTCTCACCTTAAAACTCATTTGTATACTCTAGCCTTTAAATAGACTCCCTTTTTAGACCAGTTGATCTGCCGTTTCTTTTCTTTTTCTTCTATGTCCCACTTTCCTTTGTGGAGGGAGTCTGGTCCAATCCGGTGGCCATGTACTGCTCGCCTGTGTATCGGCTGGGGACATCTCTGCGCTGCTGATCCGCCTCTGCTTGGGATGGTTTCCTGCTGGCTCCGCTGTGAACAGGACTCTCGCTGCTGTGTTGGATCCGCTTTGGACTGGACTCTCGCGACTGTGTTGGATCCATTATGGATTGAACTTTCACAGTATCATGTTGGACCCGCTCGACATCCATTGCTTTCCTCCTCTCCAAGGTTCTCATAGTCATCATTGTCACCGACGTCCCACTGGGTCATTATTGTCACCGATGTCCCACCGGGTGTGAGTTTTCCTTGCGCTTATGTGGGCCTACCGAGGATGTCGTAGTGGTTTGTGCAGCCCTTTGAGACACTAGTGATTTAGGGCTATATAAGTAAACATTGATTGATTGATATATATATATATATATATATATATATATATATATATATATATATATATATATATATATATATATATATATATATATGTCTTGATTGGATTATCCGGAGAATAGTGCTCGATACCGTGGTAGAGCGCAATATGTAGGTGTGGGAAAAAATCACAAGACTACTTCATCTCTACAGATCTGTTTCATGAGGGGCTCCCTCAATCATCAGGATGATTATATATATATATATATATATATATATATATATATATATATATATATATATATATATATATATATATGTATATATATATATATATGTATATATATATATATATATAAATTTATATATACAGTATATAATCTATATTTATTTATTTTGCCGTTTTTGTTGACATGTTAAAGGTGTTTTAATGAATATACATGGATGTTTCACACATAGATTCCTATCTTTCATGAAGACAAGAATATAAGTTGGTGTATTACCTGGTTCTGATGACTTGCATTTTAGTGCTGATAACATCCACGTTTTCAAATGGAGGAGAAAAAAAGTTCCTCTTTTCCGTCTAATATCACATGAAACTTGTTGGTTTTTGGCATCTTATTTGTCCAGCTTACATATTCGTATTTATACACTTTACAAGAAATACATTGGCGGCAAACTTCGTAGTTTGCTAGCATATTTGCACTGGCTTTCGGAAACTCTTATTTTGTTAGTGCAGGCGCGATGGAGCGGCACTTTTATTGTGAAGACAGGAACTGTGCGATCAGTCTTTAGGCTTTTGACGGGAAGTACGGTTGAAATAAAAAGTGTTTTTTTTCCTTTGCACTCTTAATTAATTGATTGATTAAATATTTTATTATTAGATTGCACAGTACAGTACATATTCCGTACAATTGACCACTAAAAGGTAACACCCCAATAAGTGTTTCAACTTGCTTAAGTCGGGTTTTACGTGTGATGGTCATGTGATCGCCTGGCTCTGTATGATTGGTCCAACGTCACCAGTGACTGCATGTGATTGGTGAAACGCAGGCATGTGTAGATCCTACGTTGTAAAACCATAACAAACATTAATAGATCGATAAAAAAAGTAGATGTAGATAAATGGAGCAGAGTAAAAGTAGCGTTTCTTCTCTATAAATATACTCAAGTAAAAGTAAAAGTATGTTGCATAAAAACTACTCTTAGAAGTACAATTTATCCCAAAAGTTACTCAAGTAGATGTATTGAAGTAAATGTAGCGCGTTATTACCCACCTCTGATTATCAGTCAGTAAACACCAGCATAAAATAAAAGTTTTATTCTAAGAACGAGAAAATGCAATTTCAATAGAAATGCCGGGTGAATGCCCAAGAGCCAAAGCCAAGCTAAATTGCTACCAGTTACCACGCTGGCCAGACAGTGTCAAGTAACAAAAAATATGAGCAAAATGTGCAAAAACTGTTGTCGTTTTTCAGAACAGTCTAAATAAATTATAGTCAAAGATCCTCGATAATAACAGACCTTTTGCTGTTTTTCCGTAACCTCCTATAACATTTCTAGTCAAAGGTCCTCCATACTAACATGACTGTTGTCGTTTTCCAGAACCTTCTATAAAATGTCAAGTCAAAGATCCTCCAGTATAGGAGGCCTGCTGCTTTCTCAGAACCTTTCAACCTTTCAGAATATTTTGTAAATGGGCTGGTCAAAGATTCTCGATAATAACATGACTCTTGCTGTTTTTCAAAACCTTTCAAAAAAGGTGTGAGTAAAAGATCCTCCATAATAACATGACTGTTGCTCTTTTCCAGAACCTTCTATAAAAGTTGTAGTCAAGGATCCTCCATAATAACAGGACTGTTGTTGTTTTCCAGAACCTTTTACAAAAGTTGTGGTCAAAGATCATCCATAATAACAGGACTGTTGCTGTTTTCTAGAACCTTCTATAAAAGTGCTGGTAAAAGATCATCCATAACAACAGGACTGTTGCTGTTTTCCAAAACCTTCTAAAAATGCCAAGTCAAAGATCCTCTTTAACATGAGGCCTGCTGCTTTTTCAGAACCTTCCAAAAAGAAGTGCTGGTAAAATACATTTTATAAACTGTTGTTGTTTTAAACAACCTTCTATAAAAGTTGTAGTCAAAGATCCTCCATAATAACATGACTGTTGTTGTTTTCTAGAATCTTCTATAAAAGAGATAGTAAAAGATATTTCATAATAACAGGACTGTTGCCTTTTTCAAAGAAACATTTTATAAAATGTCAAGTCAAAGATCCTCTATAACATTAGGTATGCTGATTTTTCAGAACTTTCCAAAAGAAGTGCTAATAAAAGATCTTCCATAAACTGTTGTTTTACAGAACGTTTTATAAAAGTGCTAGTCAAAGATCCTCCTTAATGCGAGGACTACTGCAGTTTTCCAGGACTTTCTAAAAAAGTGGTAGTCAAAGATCCTCCATAATAAAATGACTGTTGCTGTTTTTCAGAACCTTTCAAAAAAGTGTGAGTAAAATATCCTCCATAATAACATGACTGTTTTTGATTTCCAGAACATTTTATAAAAGTGCAAGTCAAAGATCCTCCTTAATACAAGGACTGCTCCTGTTTACCAATACTTTCCAAAAACATTGTAGTCAAAGATCCTCCATAATAACATGACTGTTGCTGTTTTTCAGAACCTACTACAAAATGTCAGGTCAAAGATCCTCCATAATAACATGACTATTGTTGTTTTCCAGAATGTTTTATAGAAGTGCTAGTCAAAGATCATCCTTATTATGATGACTACTGCTGTTTTTCAGGACTTTCTAAAAAAAGTGGTAGTCAAACATCGTTCATAATAACATGACTGTTGATGTTTTTTAGAACATTCTATAAAAGCGCTAGTAAAATATCCACCATAATAACAGGACTTTTGCCGTTTTCCAGAACCTTCTATAAAATGTCAAATCAAAGATCCTCAATACCATGAGGCCTGCTGCTTTTTCAGAACCTCCGAAAAAAACTGTTGTTTTCCAGGACCTTTTATAAAAGTGGTAGTCTAAGTACCTCCTTAATATGTGGACTGCTGCCGTTTTTCCAGGACATTCTAAAAAATTGGTTGTCAAAGATCCTCCATAATAACATGACTGTTGCTGCTTTCCAGAATGTTTTACGAAAGTGCTAGTCAAAGATCCCCCTTAAAATTAGGACTGCTGCTGTTTAAGGACTAAACCCCCCCCCCCCCCAAAAAACTAGTAGTCAAAGATCCTCCATAATAACATGATTGTTGCTGTTTTTCAGAACCTTCCAAAAAGTGCTAGTCAAAGATTATCCTTAATATGAGGACTGTTGCTGTTTTTCCAGAACCCTCTAAAAATGTCAAGTCAAAGATTCTCTATAGCATGAGGCCTGCTGCTTTTTCAGAACCTTCCAAAAAGAAGTGCTAGTAAAACATTTTCCATAAAATCTTGTTTTCCAGAACGTTTTATAAAAGTGCTAGTCAAAGGTCCTTCTTAATAAGAGGACGGCTCCTATAGTCAAAGATCCTCCATATTAACATGACTGTTGTTGCTTTCCAGAACATTTTATAAAAGTGCTAGTCAAAGAAACTCCTTAGTATGAGGACAGTTGCTGTTTTCCTGGATTTTCTAAAAACATGGTAGTCAAAGATCCTCCATAATAACATTACCTTTGCTGTTTTCCAGAACGTTTTATGAAAGTGCTAGTCAAAGATCCTCCTTAATATGAGGACTGTTGCTGTTTTTTCCAGAACATTCGACAAAATGTCAAGTCAAAGATTCTCTATAGCATGAGGCTTGCTGCTTTTTCAGAACATTCCAAAAAAGAAGTGCTAGTAAAACATCTTCCATAAAATCTTGTTTTCCAGAACGTTTTATAAAAGTGCTAGTCAAAGACCCTTCTTAATAAGAGGACGGCTCCTATTTTCCAGGACTTTCTAAAAAAAAAAAAAGTTGTAGTCAAAGATCCTCCATATTAACATGACTGTTGTTGTTTTCCAGAACATTTTATTAAAGTGATGTCAAAGAAAGTCCTTAATACGAGGACTGCTGCTTTTTTCCAGGACTTTCTAAAAACATGGTAGTCAAAGATCCTCCATAATAACATTACCTTTGCTATTTTCCAGAACGTTTTATGAAAGTGCTAGTCAAAGATCCTCCTTAATACGAGGACTGCTACTGTTTTCCAGGACTTTCTAAAAAACATTTGTAGTCAAATATCCTCCATAATAACATGACTGTTGCTGTTTTCCAGAACGTTTTATAAAAGTGCTAGTCGAAGATCCTTCGTAATAAGAGGACGGCTCCTATTTTCCAGGACTTTCTAATAAAAAAGGTTGTAGTCAAAGATCCTCCCTATTAACATGATTGTTGTTGTTTTCCAGAACATTTTATGAAAGTGCTAGTCAAAGAAACTCCTTAATATGAGGACTGCTGCTGTTTTCCAGTACTTTCTAAAAACATGGTAGTCAAAGATCCTCCATAATAACATTACCATCCATCCATTTTCTACCGCTTATTCCCTTTCGGGGTCGCGGGGGGTGCTGGCGCCTATCTCAGCTACAATCGGGCGGAAGGCACCTTTGCTGTTTTCCAGAAGGTTTTATGAAAGTGCTAGTCAAAGATCTTCCTTAATATGAGGACTGCTGCTGTTTTCCAGGACTTTCTAAAAAACATTTGTAGTCAAATATCCTCCATAATAACATGACTGTTGCTGTTTTCCAGAACGTTTTATGAAAATGCTTATCAAAGATCCTCCTTAATATGAGGACTGTTGCTGTTTTTTCCAGAACATTCGACAAAATGTCAAGTCAAAGATTCTCTATAGCATGAGGCTTGCTGCTTTTTCAGAACCTTCCAAAAAGAAGTGCTACTAAAACATCTTCCATAAAATCTTGTTTTCCAGAACGTTTTATAAAAGTGCTAGTCAAAGATCCTTCTTAATAAGAGGACGGCTCCCATTTTCCAGGACTTTCTAAAAAAAAAGGTTGTAGTCAAAGATCCTCCATATTAACATGACTGTTGTTGTTTTCCAGATCATTTTATGAAAGTGCTAGTCAAAGAAACTCGTTAATATGAGGACTGCTGCTGTTTTCCAGTACTTTCTAAAAAAAAATTGTAGTCAAATATCCTCCATAATAACATGACTGTTCCTGTTTTCCAGAACGTTTTATGAAAGTGCTTGTCAAAGATCCTCCTTAATATGAGGACTGTTGCTGTTTTTTCCAGAACATTTGACAAAATGTCAAGTCAAAGATCCTCCATGATAACAGAACTACTCCGTCTATTTTATGGAGTGACTGCATAAACGCTAGCTACACGACAGGAACATTGCTGTTCTCAAGGACCTACTGGAAAAATGCATGTCAAAGATCCTCTCTCTGCCAATAACGGTTCGTGACGGGCACAGCCTGACCCTGGAACAGACCCCACCCACGTTTCTTCTTTCCTGTGGAATGAAGTGTCGACTGCAGCATTTCGGGTTGTCACAGCCACAATGAAGACACACGTGCAAGAAGCTGTTGCGAAAATGCTGAGTGGAAGAACCGAGAAAGGCCCAAAAGCTGCTGCTACTGTCTCCTGATTTCTCTTCACGTGACCGCGTCCCCGCGGGGAGATTGACTACATCTGCTGCAGTGACCATGCACCTTTTTTTTTACTTTCACTTTCACCTTAAAGGAGCACTAAGAAACAGCAATGTTGCTTGATTTGCTCCAGGGCGCCCCCCATAGTTGTATAGGGGCATTTTTTTTTAAATCCACTCAGCAAGAGTCTGTCCAACGAGAAAGCCCAAAGTCCTTCTCGTGAGGCGTCAGAACAGTGACGAGGGGGGGTAAAAAGGTGAGGAAAATGCAGACTTACAAAATGGTAATTTTGACATTTACTGGGTTTTTTTTTTACGACTTTATTCTCGTAACGTTACGACTTTGTCCTCATAAAAATACACATTTATTCCTGAAAGTGTTTCTTGTGACGTACAAAATGGCATTATGATTACGAGCAAAAAAGCAGGGATGTCACTTCTAGGGATAAGTACTCAACAATAGCAATTTTCCCATTGTCGGCACTTTTGTGTGTCAATAACTATAAATTGTTTTTGATATTTAAATCAATTTTATTGCAAATTTTAAAGTTTGTTTTAAATAACTGCTGCCCAGTTATATTATTATCCCATTTCTGAGTGTCATTTGCAAGTATGACAATAAGTTGCACTTACAGTTGCAAGTCCAAGACGTTAGATGACAGTGGTTTATAGTTTGTGGCGTCCTAAAAGGTGTTGATACTGTAAGTACTGTACTTGTTAGAGATGCGCGGTTTGCGGTCTCATCTGCGGAGTCCGCGGATAAACCGCGGGTCGGGCGGGTGACATGAAGAAAAAATAGATTTTAATTAGATTCGTGTGGGTGGAGGTTGAACCATCCGGAAATATTTAATATACATGGTTCTGGGTTCGGTATCCTTTGCCATTCAAAGAGCCATTTAAGACCCGTGTCATAAAGCGAAGAAGACAATAGGAGACACTATTATTCTCTTGAATGAATGCCGGCAGTCACCCAATTAATAAGTATTAGGGCGTGCTATGAAGCCATTGGCTTTGTCACTTTCTACAACATGTACGATCTGCTTGTCAGTCCAGCATCATGTTGAGTGTGGCTTCCGCAGCAACACGCACACGACTGCAAGGCATACTGGGTGACACAGAGTACACTAATGGTTGTGATATAAACAATTTTAACACTCCTAGTAATATGCGCCACGCTGTGAAGACACACAATACAAAATTGACAAACAGAATTCGGGAGAACATCCTCACAGCAACACAACATAAACGCAACACAACAAATACCCAGAATCCTTTGTATCTGTGACACTTCCTGACTACTTTATACACCCCGCTAGCAGCAAACCCCGCCACCCCCCCCCCCCCCCCCCCCACCCCCTCGTGCGTTGGTAAGGTGGGCGGGGTTGGGGGCACGGGGGTGTAAAATATATTCAGGAAGTGTCACGGATACAAAGGATTCTGTGTATTTATTGTGTTGCGTTTATGTTGTGTTACTATGAGGATGTTCTCCAGAAATGTGTTTGTCAATCTTGTTTGGTGTTGCTTCACAGCGTGGCGCATATTAGTAAGTGTTAAAGTTGTTTATATCACAACCATCAGTGTACTCTGTATCACCCAGTATGCCTTTCAATCTTGTACGTGTGATTGCGGAAGCTGCACGCAACTTGTTGCCGGACTAACAATCGGTTCGTACATGTTGTTGAAGGTGTCAAAGGCAAAGGCTTCACAGCATACCCATATTCTTGTCATCAGGATGAACGCTATTGGATAGTCGCGAGAACGTTGGTGGCTCCAATTGTCTTCATTACTCTGTGAAACAGGTTTAATTAGCTCTGTGAGTGGTAAAGGCGGCCGACCTTTGATGTATTTCAGCGGGCGGGTACGGTTCTGATAAAATGTTGGTTTGGGTGGACGGCGGGTGGATGACGACTTTGGTGATGCAGTTGCGGATGATGTAATTGCCTATTCGCGTATCTTTAGTACTTGTTGCGCACCAGCTGTTTGATTGTAACGTGCATCGTAGTTGTAGTTTTTGAAAACACATTTGGACCTGTTGAAATTGCCATGTAAAATGGCTAATGCTAATCAGTAGCATGTCAATAACAAATCCAATGTATATTAGCATCAAGGCAGCACATTTATGGAAAAGTGGCGCCTTACTTTACTAACGTTGCAAGAACTACATTACAGTAAGTTTTAATTACAGTTAAAAGGTAAATAAATTAGATGACAGTAGGGTATAGTTTACGGTGTCTTTTTTAGGTTTGTGTTGTGCCCTAAAAAATGTTAGTATTATAAGTACTATACTTATTGCGCTCCAGCTGTTTGATTATAACGTGCATTTTAGTTGTAGTTTTCATTAACAAATTTGGAGGAGTTGAAATCGCAATGTAAAATGGCTAATGCTAATCAGTAGCATGTCAGAAGCTAAGCCAATGTATATTAGCATCGAGCTATCAGATTTTTAGAAAAGTGGAGCCTTACTTTACGTCCAATGCAAGTGTGACATTACAGTGAGTTGCAATTACAGTTGCAAGTCCAATACTTTAGATGGCATTAGTGTTTAGTTTATGGTGTTTTTTAGGTTTTTGTTGTGCCCTAAAAAATGTTAATATTGTAAGTACTGTACTTATTGCGCACCAGCTCTTTAAATGTAATGTGCATCTTAGTTGTAGTTTTCTTTACCACATTTAGAGGTGTTGAAATCGCCATGTAAAATGGCTAATGCTAATCAGTAGCATGTCACTAGCAAAGCCAATTTATATTAGCATCAAGCTAGCACATTTTTGGAAAGGCGAAGCCTTACTTAAAGTACATTGCAAATATGACATCACAGTAAGTTGTTATTCCAGTTATTAGTCCAAAAAAAAAAGATGACAGTAGTGTATAGTTTTATAGTGTTTTTAGGTTTGTGTTGTGCCCTAAAAAGTGTTAATATTGTAAGTACTGTACTTACTACGCACCGGCAGTTTGATTGTAACATGCATTTTAGTTGTAGTTTTCATAAACAAATTTGAAGGTGTTAAAATTGCCATATACAATTCTAAATGCTAATCAGTAGCATGTCCATAACAAATCCCGTGTACATTAGCATCAAGCTAGCACATTTTTAGAAAAGTGGAATCTTGGTTTGCGTACCTCACAAGTGTGACATCACCAACGCGTTAGATGGCAGTAGTTTATAGTTTATGGTGTGTTTTTTAGATTGTTGTTGTGCCCTAAAAAGTGTTAATAGTCTAAGTACTGAACTTGTTACACACCAGCTGTTTGATTGTAACGTACATTTTAGTTGTATTTTTTAATAACATATTTGGAGGTGTTGAAATTGCCATGTAAAATTGCTAATGCTAATCAGTAGCTTGTCAATGCTAAAGCCAATGCATATTAGCATCAAGCTAGCACATTTTAAGAAAAGTGGAGTCCTGCTTTACCTATTTTACAAGAATGACATTAGTAGTGTGCAGTTTATGGTGTGTTTTTTAGTATTTTGTTGGGCCTAAAAAGTGTTAATACTGTAAGTACTGTACTCATTAAGCACCGATTAAAGTTAAAAGTCCAGAGGACTTAAAGGGTGGATTAAAAAAAACTTATTTGTCTCTTTTTCCTTGAGCACTTTTCAACGACGTTAGTGTTTTTCCACATCGAACATCTACCATAAAAAATATTTATTTAAAGAAAAAAATGTACTTAAGTATGCATTTTGGCAGATTGAGAGGAGTTACTTGCAGCTTATCTCCAATGAGCGCACTTTTAATGAAAAAATAATAATAAAAAGTGGTTTCAATGTGGACTGCTTCTAAAAAAAAACATAAAAAGTGGCACATGTCGGAAAACGTGAATGTGAATGTGCGGTAAATGAGTGTCTCCATGGTGAGGCGGTCCGCACACCTTTTCGACTGCAGTCTTGGTAAATCACACGGAGCGCGCCCGTTAAGAGCACACACTATTTCATGGATTGCACACGCTGGTGTTTGGATCTCTGGAAATCAATTTGATGGCTCTCCATGTCATCGCCCTACCGCTCGCAGCCTCCAGGAGGCGTGTGTGCGTGAGGATTCTATGAGAGGATGTGAAAGGTCAACAATCACAATGTTGTTGTTGTTGTTTTTTTCTATCTCAGCAAACCGACAAACGGAAGTAGGGATGATGATGATGAAATGATGAAGATGATGATGATGATGATGATGATGATGATGATGATGATGATGATGATGATGATGATGATGTACTTCAAGAGTGACCCCTCCCAAACCCCTCCCCCTTTGGGCCTTTTTTGGCTGTGGCAACCTTGAAAGACGATAAGGAACAATAAAGCGTAAATCAAGACAAAATAGGGTTGAGGAGGGGGCGGGAAGGGGGCGGGGCAAGTGTGGCCTTAGCGACAGCTGTCACTCCCACTTTGCTTTATGGACGTCAGAGGCTGAGCCGGGTCGCCGTTCGCTGGACTCAGCAAAATGGAAGATCACTCAGCCGAGTAGAGGGGGGTAGGGTGTGGGGGTCTGACCTTCAAGAGGTAAAAGGTATGGGGGGGAGGCGTGCATTAGAGTAGCCCGTGTGCAGCTGAAAAATGATTCAGAGCGCACACATGTAAAGACAAAGGTGGCTCGCTTATGGTCAAATACGGCGGTGCTCGCTGCAGGAGTGCTGGAGAGCTGTGGTTCACATGAAGGGGAACGCTACCCCCCACCCCCAACCCTAATTTTCCATTCTAGCACCTGTTTCATAGGAAGGAAAACACCAAGTCAAGTTAAAATATCAATCGCCAAATTGAAGAGGACATGACTACGTCAGGCCAATGGCCATGGATTGTGCTTTGACATGGACGCGGCACAGTATTTACTTGGATGACCCAGTCCAAACACTCTCATGGCGCCAGTAAACCGCACTTTCAACACACTAGGTCACACATGACACAGCCTGATCCCTGTTTTTAAAATACAAGTCCAAGCACAACGTATAGTTCAAGATGAGACCCATTCAGATGCAACCCAGTGCATGATGGGAAAAATGCAAGACACTGCTTGATATTTCTGATGGATGACAAAACTTTAAGGGGGTCGTCACGGAAGTTAACAACTACATACGGCCCCCGGTCAAATGTTTCTCACCCCAGTGCGGCCCCCAAGTCAACAAGTTAGGAGTATTCATTGTGCAGCTTGTACATCAGTTTACTGACTCAACACGCATACGTGAGTGAACAGCAAGATACATGTGAGTCATCCACAACCAAACATGGCAGTGGTAGCTGCACGAGAGCTTCCAAAGCCACAGAGCTGCACTTTGTATTGAAGTTAAACATGAATTCCAATACAATTGAGTCCACCTCACAGTGAATTTGTCTAAACTGCGTGGTCGGTTATGTTCTGGTAGCTGCACAAGTGCTTCCAACGATGGGGTCGTAAAAACTTATAATCAATGGATAGATCTGAAGTTGATCTAGAGATGTAAGCATTGACAGAAAAACAATACTACTAATAAAGAAATAATTATAATAATAGGTTTTTGTTAGGGATCCAAAAGGGTCCCATTCGTAAAAGTGGTAAAAATATGTCATATATATATATATATATATATATATATATGTATATATATATATATATATATATATATATATATATATGTATATATATATATATATATATATATATATATGTATGTATATATATGTATGTATATATATATATGTATACACACATACATATATATATATACATACATATATATATATATATATGTATGTATATATATGTATACACACATACATATATATATACATACATATATATGTATGTATGTGTGTGTATATATATATATATAAATATATATATATATATATGTATGTATATATATATATATATATATATATATATATATATACATACATATATATATATATATATATATATATATATATATATATATATATGTATGTATATATATATATATGTAGGTGTAGATTTTTCCCACACCTACATATTGCGCTCTACCACGGTATCGAGCACTATTCTCTGGATAATCCAATCAAGACATATATATATATATATATACATATATATATATATATATATATATATATATTTTTTTTTATATATATATATTTTTTTTTTATATATATACACACACACATGCACACACACACATGCATATACATATACATTATTAGAATTGTTTTTACGCACTAATATGAATGGGACGCTTTTGGATCCCCAATAATTTTAGTATTGTTTTTATTCAAACTGCCATTGTTAGAAAAATGTATATAATAATACTGAATCAAAATCAATGTAATGAATTATTGACATATTCAAGGCTTCAATTACTTCACATCAAATATTACACTTTGAAAAATTTTGGGGGGAAAATGCCATAAAAAAACTGGGTTTTCTTTGACAAAAGGGGCCTTAGATTTAAAAAAATAAACATTATGGACAGATAGAGCTGAAGTTTGATTTAAAAGTTGAAATTAAAACAATAATCCATGACCTTTTTTCAACACTTTTCCAGGTTCCCCGTGACCAAACTTGAGGGGAACCCTAAAAGAAAACAAATAAGTAAATATATTGTTTTGGTTTTCGAAAATTAAAAATATCAAAATGGCCCCCGTGTGTTTACACAAAGAAAATCTTCATAACTAAGTGAAAAAGTCAAATGGGATCATTTCTACAAGGTTAAAGATAGTGGAAGAGTGTCCACTTGGTTTTTTTCATTCCACGACACATGCGTCAAAAAGTTACGGTCAGATTTGCATAAAACTTTCCAGAATTTACAGAACATTTGCAATAAAAAACAATGATTCCATTTTGGAGCTGATCCAAATTATCGACCGGATTCAGGACTTGTCAATTATTGCGAGGTTGTACCCCGCCAAGATCTCCTGTGGGTTTTTTACGTGGTTCATTGCACAAAAAGAACAGTGTTTTACGTTGGGTGTTGTTGAAACAACAAGGTGAGGAACACCAGAATAAAGAGAGGAGGGGCAGGGCCAGGAAGGTGACACTGTCCCCCAACGGGGGTTTTCAGTCAACAATTTCCCAGCAAAGATTCTCTCGCTGACATCTGACGCCCCCGCTCCCACTCTAAAACTAAGAGCGACCCATGTCCCCACATCGGATCTTTCTTTAGCCTGGACTAGGGAGTTTGAGTCTATTTGAGGAAGCACCAGCAGGGGGAGGTGTCCATGAGTGCAGCTGTCACCTTTCATCTGTCTCTCTACATCCACCTCTGCCTCATATCCTCTCTTTTCTTTCAGGACCACCAAGGGAAAAAAACACTAGTGCCACCAATTAGCAGCAAGTGGCTGTAGGCAACCCTCTGGTGTATTCATAGACATTAACATGTTCTTACTGTTTGCAACCAAGTCTTGAGCGCTTCGATTGCTAATTGAGCATTTTTTGCTCCTTAGCATTTATTTATATATATATATATATATATATATATATATATATATATATATATATATATATATATATATATATAGGGCTTCACGGTGGCAGAGGGGTTAGTGCGTCTGCCTCACAATACGAAGTTCCTGCAGTCCTGGGTTCAAATCCAGGCTCGGGATCTTTCTGTGTGGAGTTTGCATGTTCTCCCCGTGAATGCCTGGGTTCCCTCCGGGTACTCCGGCTTCCTCCCACTTCCAAAGACATGCACCTGGGGATAGGTTGATTGGCAACACTAAATTGGCCCTAGTGTGTGAATGTGAGTGTGAATGTTCTTTGTCTATCTGTGTTGGCCCTGCAATGAGGTGGCGACTTGTCCAGGGTGTACCCCGCCTTCCGCCCGATTGTAGCTGAGATAGGCGCCAGCGCCCCCCGCGACCCCAAAAGGGAATAAGCGGTAGAAAATGGATATATATATATATATATATGTTAGAGATGCTCGGATAGGCAATTATATCATCCGCAACCGCATTACTAAAGTCGTCATCCACCCGCCATCCACCTGAACCAACATTTTATCAAAACCACAACCGTCCACCACCCGCCCGTTGTTATATATAAGGGGTCGGCAGCCTCTACAACTCAAAGAGCTATTTTGACCCGTTTCACAAAGTAAAGAAGACAGCGGGAGCCGCAACCATTCTCGTGAATATCTGCTGATGGTCACCCAGATAACAAGAATAAGGGCGTGTTATGAAGCCATTGCCTTTGACGCCTTCTACAACATGTACAAACTGCTTGCCACTCTAGCAACATGTTGTATGTGGCCTCCGCCGAGACACGTACAAGATTGAAAGGCATACTTGGTGATACCGGTTACACTGAAGGTTGTGATATAAACAACTTTAACACTCTTACTAATATGCGCCACACTGTGAACCCACACCAAACACGAATGACAAACATTTAGGGAAAACATCCTCACTGTAACACAACATAAACGCAACACAACAAATACCCAGAATCCTTTGCAACCATGACTATTCATGAATACATTTTACACCTCCGCGCCCCCAACCCTGCCCACTTCAACCGACGCACACAGGGGGTGGGGATGGTGCTGGCGGGGTGTATAATATAGTCAGGAAGACTATATTATAGAAGACAAAAGACATTAAAGACATTAAAGCAGTGGATACAACCAGTCACTTCTACATATATATATATATGTATATATATATACACATATATATATATATATATATATATATATATATATATATATATATATATATATATATATATATATATATATATGTATATATATATATATATTTTGTTTTTTTAATGTGTCCTGTCCAGCAACTCAGACAAATCATCATGTCAATGTCGAGGATCTATAACTGCTGTACACAGTTACTTCACACAAGTAACTTCTCTTGTTGCCCTTTTTGTATTTGACTTTATTCAATGTTTGTTGCCAATTTTACCAAACAAAAACCTGCATTTTTTAAAAAGTATTATCTTAATTTATAAGAGCTGTTTATTTATTTTATGGAGGGATGTAGTTCATTATAAAACTGCCAGCTTGTCGTTGATGTTGTTGTTTTCATTTGTTAATAAATAGACAGGTAATCTCTTTCTCGTTATTTAGAAATGTGCTTATATTTAGATCAATAATCTCCCAAAACAGGACATAGAAAACAAGTGGCGAGACTGTCTTTGATAGAATGGAAAATATACACTTCAACAACAAGATAGTATATTAGAGGTATGTTTCTTAACCAAAAAACAGTGTTAGCATTTTAGCCATTTATCGTAAGATGCTGTAAAACAAAAACAATGTAAAATCTACGATGAAATTGTGGTGGCTGCGTGCGTAAAAAATATATATAATGACCAAATGCATAGGCAATTGTGTAATAATAATGAATGTACATATATTTATTACTGGCTGTTACAAGCGGCCCTGTGAAGCAGCCATAACTTCGAAGTGGCCCTCACTGAAATCGAGTTTGACACCCCTGCAATAGATATTTTTGGGGTTTTTTTGGAAAAAAAAAGAATTAATTCAGTAAGCAAGACAAATTACTTTATTGACACGTATTATTTCCAATCCAATCCACTTTATTTATATAGCACATTTAAACAACAAAATGTTTCCAAAGTGCTGCACAACAATATTAAAAACAACATTCAAATACTATCCTGAGCTCCACAAATACCTGAATAAAAACCAAACATTAAAATAAATACATGTAAAACCAATATAAAAACAATATAAAATAAATATGATTAAAAACGATTTTAAGGGTGAAATAGAAAATTTAAAAACACAGAGGGCAACAGAGGACCACACAACTCACGTAGTGTCAAAAGCCAGAGAATAAAAATGGGTCTTAAAACGAGACTTAAAACACTCCACTGTGGAAGCAATTCGAATATGGAGGGGCAGAGTGTTCCATAGCTTAGGGCCGACCACAGAGAAGGCCCTGTCTCCCCTAGTTTTTAGTCTGGTCTTGGGCACCACAAGCTGGAGCTGGCTCTCGGACCTCAGAGCGCGCACAGGATTGTAAGTTTGGATGAGGTCCAAGATATAATGCGGTGCCAGCCCATGTACAGCTTTAAAAACAAAGAGCAAGATTTTGAAATCAATTCTAAAATGAACAGGGAGCCAGTGCAAACTCTCTAGGATGGGGGTTATATGCTGGCGTTTCCTGGCCCCTGTTAAAAGTCGTGCTGTCGAGTTCTGGACTAACTGCAACCGGGAGAGAGCTTTTTGGCTAATGCCAGCATAAAGTGCATTGCAGTAGTCCAGGCGACTTCAAATAAAAGCAGGCACGACTTGTTCAAAAAGTTTGAAAGACAAAAATGGTTTTGCCTTTGCTAAAAGACGAAGATGATAAAAACACGATTTTAAAACGGCATTGACTTGTTTGTCAAGTTTAAAATCACTGTCTATAGTGACGCCAAGGCTGGTGACCTTGGGATGCACATAATTTTGCAATGGTCCCAAGTCAGTGAGGGCTGGACTGAAAACTAAAACTTCAGTTTTTCCCTCATTCATTATTAAAAAATTCTGGGCTAACCAAGCCTTGACGTCTTATAGACAGTTAAAAAGGGGTGTCAGGGGGCCGTGGCATTTTGAAATCGGCATATAAATTTGGCAGTCGTCCGCATAAAAGTGAATAGACGCTCCATGCCTTATAAAAATCTCTCCAAAAGGGAGGAGATAAAGAGCGAACAGGATGGTGCCTAGGATAGATCCCTGGGGGACACCACAGTAAAGCGGAGCAGAAGAAGAGGTAGCGTCCCCAAGCCTGACAGAGAAGGAACTTTTTGACAGGTAGGATCTGAACCACTGTAATGCAGTCCCCCTAATGCCCACACAGTCTCTCAGGCGCTCTAAAATAATTGTGTGGTCGACTCTGTCAAAGGCAGCTGTAAGATCTAAAAACACTAACATGGCAGAACTACCAGAAACAGACATTAAAAGCAAATCATTAAAAACCTTTAAAAGTGCAGATTCAGTACTGTGCAAAGCTTTTCTAGACTTTTGTGGCCACATAAAATGAATTGGCGGGCCAGATATAGCCCCCGGGCCTTGAGTTTGACACAGATGACTTAAACTAAACCACGTCGAGTCACACCTCATATCAAAGGCCATGGCGAGAATTTTTCAGATCTGTGAATATTTTGCCCACTCATCTTTATATGTGGACAGAATCACCACAAATCATCTTTCTTTGCACTTTTATTAGTCTGTTGCTCATATGTCATTGTTAAGCTTCCTGCGCCTATTTTAGTCTCTTGTGAAAGTTTAGTAAACTCAGCTGGCCCTTTGGCCCATATCCTTTTGCTGCGCTATCCTTAGATCGTGTGTGTGTGTGTGTGTGTGTGTGTGTGTGTGTGTGTGTGTGTGTGTGTGTGTGTGTGTGTGTGTGTGTGTGTGTGTGTGTGTGAGCTGCTACAACACGGGCTAAAAGAGCTCTTTCCTTTTATAGCTGCAAGCTCCCTCACGTAACCGCCCCAGAAAAGGAGCGAGGGGTAGGTGGGAGACACCGAGTCACATTTACTCTCCATACGCAGAAGGGCGCACTCATGCCCGCTTGCGTACGAGTGCGCACACCAGAATGCGAAGATAAGATACTCCGGGCATCCCCCTAAAAATAACAACACGTCCCACGTATAAGGATGATGTCTGGTGCACAAAATGCTACCCTTTTAAAATGTACATATTTGTATAAATATGATATTTATATGCATTTTGTGTCTTTTGAGAGCAAAATTATTGTATATAATAACAAAATAACAAACGTGATTTAAAAAGATAAATAACATTTTTCCATGTGTTTATTTTTACAAAAAAAAACATATATTAAAGTGTTTATTTCTTAAATTATATATATATATATATATATATATATATATATATATATATGAATAAATATGTCTTAATTAGATTATCCAGAGAATAGTGCTTGATACCATGGTAGAGCGCAATATATGTGTGTGTGGGAGAAATCACAAGACTACTTCATCTCGACAGAACTGTTTCATGAGGGGTTCCCTCAATCGTCAGGAGATTTTTTTTTTTTTCCCTAAATCTCCTGCCGTTTGAGGGAACCCCTCATGAAACAGTTCTGTAGAGATTAAGTAGTCTTGTGATTTTTCACACACACACACACACACACACACACACACACACACACACACACACACACACACACACACACACACACACACACACAAACACACAAACACACACACAATCTAAGGATAGCGCAGCAAAAGGATATGGGCCAAAGGGCCAGCTGAGTTTACTATATATATATATATATATATATATATATATATATATATATATATATATATATATATATATATATATATATGTATATATATATATATATATATATATATATATATATATATATATATATATATATATATATATATATATATATATATATATATATATGTATATCAGTGACTGCAGTCAGGGGAGGCAAGTGAGGCAGTTTCTCACCTGCCACCAGGTGGCTTAACAATGAGATGTTCCAAAACGAAGTAGTAAAATACGTTTAAATATTTCTCTTTTGGTTTATGCTTTCCATATGATTTTGGTGTGGTTCCTGTATATTTTGATACTTTTCACGGTCAAAATGGTTGAAATTACATGTTTCCTGATCAAAACAATGCAGCAGATGAGAAGTGAGGCAGGCACAGGTGGTGCCTCCACAGCTACACACCGTGTGTATTGGGCGTGTGTGTGTGAGGGGGCACATGTTGTTGCCACGTGGAAAAGGCAGGTCTTGAGGCAGAAAGTATCTCTGCCTCAAGGTAGGGGGCGATACATTGTCAACTTGCAGTTCAATGCCTCAGCAGTACTCTGACTCGCTACACTGGGAGAAGTGGGGGCGCTCAAGCTAGCAGACACAGGTCTCTCTCTAACTGTATTCATAACAAACATGGCATTTTTATTAGAGTAAGCCAGCGTTTGTGGGTGTTTTTTGTCAGATGCAAAAATATTGTTTAATTTGTTGGAATGGAATTTAATTAAATGAATGTTTCTACCAATATGGAGGATTATTTAATGTATCCAAGATGAAATACTTCTCTAAACTGGACTTCAAGACAAAATGAATGTGATCATACAAAGTACGTTTTCATGGAGGATAGCTATTGCTATATATACATATATATATATATATATATATATATATATATATATATATATATGTATATATATATATGAAGAGTTCCTACGCAAAAAACGATAAACGCCATTTTGATCAAGTTTAGCCCAGCCTCGGTAATATATAGTCCGCCACTTCTATTGTGGTATACCAAAATCAATTTGTTTGCAAATGCGGACAAATGCCGCTTTTAACGTCATTTAGTTCAGCGATTTATTGCAAAGGCCGATAAGCGCCATGGATCATCTACCACAAAAGCCGATATATCCGTTTGCCCAACCAGCGCTGCAGTACGGGATCACGTGACAAACAAAATGGCGGCGCGCACGGACTCACTCAGTGTTGTTATCCACGCATGAATAATTTGGAAGCTTCTCCTCTGAACACAGTTAAGCCAGCGAAAAAAACTGACCTGTTGAAGTTATTATTTGATGTTGGCGCTAGCACGCGTGTCCGTGAGTTTTACACCGCTGCGTTAAACGATGTTGTCGAGCATGGAGTTAATGTCGATAGCGATGATGAGTGAGCTGTTATCTGCACAGGAGTGTTTTTGATAGGCAAACCAGGTTGAGCATTTGTGGTTGTTTTATTAATAAAACATTGTCTTAATTGCAACATTGTTTTTTTTTTGTTTTTTCATTTTGTGCTGAAAAGCACAAGATAAATATGTGAGGTCACAGTTTCAAAAAAGCATGTCCGGTTAGCAAGTACGAAAAAACAATGTCGCAGGGACAGCTAGATTTATACGTACCAAGGGATCCAAACTGTTAAATAATGAAGTAAAGAAATGTGAACAGTTGTTACCTTGAAATGTGGCTTTCGATAAATTTAACGTTCTGTTTTTCTCTCTATCTTTATCTTGAATATTATGCGAAATAACGACCGCAAAGAAAACGATTTTGGAGATATCTGTTTTTGCGACATATCATAATTTGGATATATCTGCTTTTGACGTAAAACCACATCAAACACTCTTACTTGAAAGCCATTCATTACATCAGCATTTCTTAAAAGTTTAGGCTTTCATGACTAGCTTATGTTGATATTAAATAAACCATTGTATGCTTGTGCATGTACCGGCAACACCAGCAGGCAGAAAATCGTTAATATACAGAATCGGTCAAAATGGATTTATCTGCTTTTGCATATGAACTCTTCATATATATATATATATATATATATATATATATATATATATATATATATATATATATATATATATATATATATATATATATATATATATACACAAATATATCAAGGGTCGCAACCCGCGGCTCCGGAGCTCTTTGCCCACTCCGATGTGGCTCAGCCGCATACTTGCCGACTGCCCGGAGAAATCTGGTAGATTTCCAATTTTAATGTCTCTATCAGATTTTCACCCAGACATCAACTTTGACGGCGTGCCGTGATGACAATCCCTCTAACACCCTTTTTACATGTCATTGCGCCAGGATTTTTACAATGCTATCTGCGTGCCGGCCGTCCGGTCACATTTTGGATGCATACGCAACTACAAGGCATACTTGTTCAACAGCCATACAGGTCACACTGAGGGTTGTGATATAAACAATGTTAACACTCTTACTAATATGCGCCACACTGTGAACCCACACCAAACAAGAATGACAAACAAATTTCAGGAGAACATCCGCACTATAACACAACATAAACACGACATAACAAATACCCAGAATCCCATGTATCCTCACTCTTCCGGGCTCCATTATCCACCCAGCTACCACCAACCCAACCCCGCCCACCTCAACGGACGCACGGAGGGGTGGCGGGGGAGTTGGGCTTTATGTAGCCGACAACTAAACACTGGACTTGTGTTCAGTCATTTGTCTCCAGTTTGAAATGAAGTCGACAACTGAACACTGGGTATGTCCTGTTCAGTTAGTTTAGTCAATTCTGCAGTTCAGTTTTGTTTTACAAATGTTTCTATTGCACATGATCCTAATTTATGTTTTGTTCTAAATGTTAAAATGTTCGTTGAAAATGTGTTTGCCCTGACTGATGGTGAAACAGGCACTATGCATGGAGGTGTGTGTGGGAGGGACGTTAACATCATATCCAAATGGACATCTTCATTTTGATCGTTTTGATTGTTGTCTGGATGTACGGACCGCGTTTTCTGATGCCATCGTTTGTTCGGATTGCAGGAGTTGCTTAACATTGTTTTAAATGTTAAAATGTTAATTTAAAATGTGTGTGCTTTCTCGTATGGTGAAACAGAGGCACTATGTTTGGGGGTGTGGGGGTGTCCTGTTGGGGGGGATATGTAAATGGACATTTTCATTTTGATTATCTAATTCTATGGACTGTTCTGATGCTATAGTTGCTTAACATTATTCTAAACATTTAAATGCTTCACTGAAAATAAGAAGAATGCACTAACTGTACATTGAATGTATTTGATGCGCTTTAAAATAATTGGTTAATAAAAGCATAAAATTGCAAGGCCATTTCTCCAGTCATTTTTATGCCAGCAGATTGCAGGGGTTTTGATTTTGAAAAATGAAAAGTTCATCTCATTAACTTCTAGTGGCATTATACTGTAAAGCTCGGTCTATAGTGTTTACAATTATTTTACTGTAATTAACTGTCCATGGATATTACAGTAGATACACTAAAATAACAGTGGAGTGCCGCAAAACAGATGAGAGAATTATTCTGTGAAACGTATATTTGATACAGCACAGTACTGTGATACCTTTTACAGTAATAAAATGTAGTGATAAATCACAGTGTGTGTGCTGTAGAAAAACGTTTTTATACTGGAACCATTAGCTGCCAGTAGGTTACTGTAATTAAATGGTGAAATGTCTTACAGTGTAGTATTAAGCACATTCCAAGTTTGAATGATAGTATTTCAAAGGGGAATATTATCACCAGACCTATGTAAGCGTCAATATATACCTTGATGTTGCAGAAAAAAGAACATATATTTTTTTAACCCATTTCCAAACTCTAAATGGCTGAATTTTGGCGAATGAAACGCCTTTCTATTTATCGCTCTCGGAGCGACGTCGTCAGAACGTGATGTCACCTAGGTAATAAAGCCGCCATTTTCTCAAACACATTACAAACACCGGGTCTCAGCTCTGTTATTTTCAGTTTTTTCGACTGTTTTCCGTACCTTGGAGACATCATGCTTCGTCGATGTGTTGTCGGAGGGTGTAACAACACTAACAGGGAGGGATTCAAGTTGCACCACTGGCCCAAAGATGCGAAAGTGGCAAGAAATTGGACGAAATTTGTTCAAAATACGAGGGTGTGGGGAAAGCCGACGAAATGGTCAGTCGTTTGTTCCGCACACTTTACCGACGAAAGCTATGCTACTACAGAGATGGCAAGATTGTGTGGATATCCTGGGACACTCAAAGCAGATGCATTTCCAACGATAAAGTCAAAGAAATCTGCCGCAAGACCCCCATTGAATGTCCCGGAGTGTCTGCACATTTTGCCGGCGATGCTAAGGCAGACATGGCACAGAGATGTATGGATAACCTGCAGATGCATTTCCAACGATAAAGTCAACTAAATCACAAAGGTGAGTTTTGTTGATGATATAGACTTATGTGCTAATCAGACATATTTGGTCGCGGCATGAGTGCCAGCTAATCGACGCTAACATGCTATTTAGGCTAGCTGTATGTACATTTGTAGCTATATTTGCATCCAGCCTTTCCCTCCACCCACATTTAATGTGAAACAAACACTTGCCAATCGCGGATTTAAGTTGATCCAGTGTCACAAGATGCGAAAGTCCCGAACGTTTGGTCTGCACATTTTACCGGCGATGCTAAGGCAGACATGGCCGAATAGCGTCAATTGCTATTCGCTCAATAGCTTCAGTTTCTTCTTCAATTTAGTTTTCGCTATCTGCCTCCATACTCCAACCATCCGTTTCAATACATGCATAATCCGTTCAATCGCTTAAGCCGCTGAAATCCGAGTCTGAATCCGAGCTAATGTCGCTATATCTTGCTGTGCTATCCGTTTGTTTGTATTGGCAGCACTGAATGATGTCACAGGAAAATGGATGGTGGCTTCACAGATAGCGAAAATCAGGCACTTTAAAGTCTTTTTACGGGATATTACGGGATGGGTAAAATTTTGAAAAAAACTTCGAAAAATAAAATAAGCCACTGGGAACTGATTTTTTATTGGTTTAAACCTTTCTGAGATTGTGATAATGTCCCCCTTTAATGTTTATGCTGCAATTGTTCATAATATTGTTTTTGTTGCAGGCTCATGATACATGTCAATCTGTTTTTATACTTTTTATATTTGTCCTCTTTTTCCTTTGTTCGATGCTTAAAAAATTCCTTGTAAAGCCTATTTTTCTTTTTACATGCTTTTACTAAACCCTTTGTTATCCATGGTTTCTCCCTGCTTATATTCTCTCAATGAACAATGGCATAAAGTGTCACAAATATATCCAGGAATGTATTGTATGCTTCATTAGTATCCTCCACAAAAACATGTTGCCAATCCTGATTTAAAAGATCAGCCTTGAATGCCTTAACTGCTTCTGGTGATTTTATTCTAACAAAGCAATTTTTTTTGTTTGTTTGTAAGTTTTGCTCCTTGTTGATTTGGATCACTGTAAAGACAGGCAAGTGATCACTTGCATCAATCACTAGGAGTCCACTTTTTTTTTCCCATCAAATACATTTATAAATATATTGTCAATCAGTGTTAAGCTGTCCTTTGTTATTCTGCTAGGTTTTAAAATTAGTGGAAAGAAACTCAAGCTAAACTTAAGATGAACAAAATCTGTGTTTTTTCATGTGGTCATTAAATTTCATCAAATCAATGTTGAAGTCACCACAAATCAAGATCACCTTATCATTATGTTTTTCATATAACTCAAAAATCGTCTTATTAAATTGATCAATGCATGTTCCTGGAGTTCTATAAATACAACTAATGAATATGTTTTTGGATCTTTCAACACTGATTTCAATAGTTACATATTGTATCAGATTGTCTACATCAGTTGTCATGTCAGCAATCATCTTACATTTGAGAGAGGACATCACAAACAGTACAACACCTCCTCCCCTTTTGTTCATCCTGTTTTGCCAAAACATTTCATATCCCTAATCCATCCAGTAATTCCTTACTATCACTCAACCAAGTCTCTGAAATTGCTATTATGGTAAACCGTTGCTGTATTTGTTTAAGATACTCTTTAATTAAGTGCACATGCGTCGATCTAGACGGCCGCTGCTGCAGTTCGCTCCGTCTTTGTCTTTTGTGTTTGTTCTTTGTTCTTTTTTTACTTTTGCATACTTTTACATTTACCGTATTTCCTTGAATATGTGCCTGCCTTGAATTACTGGCGGGTTAAACTTGCTCCCCAGATTTATTAGCGCATGCTTATTTTTACCGCCGGGTCAAAGTCGTGACGTCATTACAAAAATAGCAGAGGAGTGTTTTTATGCTTTTAGTATGTGTAAACCAGGGGTCTTGTTCCATAGCCATACAGATCACACTGACGGTTGTGGTATAAAACAACTTTAACACTCTTACTAATATGTGCCACACTCTGTGAACCCACACCAAACACATTTCTGGAGAACATTGGCTCTGTAACACATTATAAACGCACCATAAGAATTACCCAGAATTCCAATGCATCCATGACTCTTGGCTATATTATACACCCAGCTAGCACCAACCCACCCCCCCTCCGTGCGTCGTTTGAGGTGGGCGGGTTTAGGGGCGCGTGTATAATATAGCCAAGAGTCATGGATGCATTGGAATTCTGGGTAATTCTTATGTTGCGTTTATAATGTGTTACAGAGCCAATGTTCTCCTGAAATATGTTTGGTGTGGGTTCACAGAGTGTGGCACATATTAGTAAGAGTGTTAAAGTTGTTTATATCACAACTATCAGTGTAAAAGGTATGGCTTTTGACCAAGTATGCATTGCAATCTCGTATGAGAAGCAGCAATATGCATGCGTCCGGCCGGCACGCAGATAGCATGCTGTAGAGCAGTGGTCCCCAACCACTGGGCCGCGGCCACAGAATATATATATATATATTTTTTATCACACTCATTTTTTTACTGCATGCCATTGGTAAGCGCAGGGGTGAGAAGAGGTTTTAAAATTATTAGCGCCTGCTTACTTTTACCGCATGCCTTGAATAAGCACAGGAGTGAGAAGAGGGTTTTAAATTAATTAGCGCCCCGGCAGCTATTCAAGGAAATATGGTACTCTACATTTACTTTTTATCTAGTCGTGCCCTTCTAAACATGCAGTTTAGAAGTGTTTTGTTCGTCCTACTGACGGTGGGGACGCGACTGATGAGCTCAGACGGACAACAACAGCGCAGATGCTCCTTCATCTACACCAGGGAACAGTTGTTATCGACACCAGCTATTAGCATCCAGCTAACGGACCCGGCGCTAACTAACCAGATCCCAAAGGAGCTAAAAAGGACTTACGGAGGTTCTCGTGGCTGTCGAGGGAAAGGGAGACGCTCGAAACAGAAGAGGGCTGAAGCGAGGAGGGAGAGAAGGATCAGCTGAGACCGCTGGTGGCTCCTTCCCTGGATCCTCTACAGTTTGCATATCAGCCCCATGGAGGAGTGGATGATGCTGTTATCTACCTGCTACATCGTGCTCACTCTCACCTGGATGGTGGGGAGGGGCACTGTGAGGATTATATTATTTTATTTCTCCAGTGCCTTTAACACCATTCAGCCAATTCTGATGAGTGACAAGTTGCTTAGGATGGGCATCAGTTCATCCATTGTCTCCTGGATCACTGATTACTTGTCTGACAGTTCCCAGTTTGTGAGACTGGGGAGCTCCCTGTCGGATACTGTGGTCAGTGGTGTAGGTGCTCCACAGGGGACTATCCTGTGTCCTTTCCTGTTCACCCTGTACACCTCAGACTTCCAGTACAGTTCCACCTGCAGAACTGTTCTGACGACTCTGCTGTGTCAGAGAGGGAAAGGAATTGGAGTACAGGACACTGATCGCTGACTTTGTGGAGTGGTCTCAGGCGAACCATCTGATCCTTAATGTGGACAAGACCAAGGAGCTGGTCATCGACTTCAGGAAGAGTATGACTCCGGTGGAGCCCATCAAGATCCAGAGTCGGGAGGTGGTAGTAGTGGGGCAGTATAAGTACCTGGGAGTTCACTTGAACAGCAGACTGGACTGGAATGACAACTGCAATGCTGTTTACAAGAAAGGCATGAGCAGACTCTTTTTCCTGAGGAACCTTAGGTCCTTCAATGTGTGCAGCAAGCTGTTGGAGATCTTTTATCAGTCTGTTGTGGTCAGTGCCCTGCACTTCGCAGTGGTTTGTTGGGGGAACAGCACCAGCAAAAGGAACTCAAACCGGATTGATAAACTGATCCGGAAAGCCGGCCAAACTATTGGCTCACAGTTGGAGGCATTTGTGTCAGTGAGGGACAGGAGGACACTGGACAAACTGCTGGCCATCATGGACAATCCTGCCCACCCACTCCACCAGACAATTGAGGGACAGCGGAGTTCATACTCCAACAGGCTCCTTCAGCTTCCTTCCCGCACTGTGCGATTCAAGAACTCCTTCATTCCACACTCCATCCAGCTGTATAATCACTCCCCATACAGCAACAGATAATATCCGTCCATTACCTGACACCCTCTATGTCAGCTACTTCTCTTTGTTTTTAATGTCTATATTCTATTTTCTGCTGAATCTACTCTCTATTTTATGCTTGGGCTGCTACATATACTGTAATATTGTACATGGTAATTGGTATATATTGTATATATGTTATACACATAATGTATCTGTATATATAATATGCTGTACACAAATTAAGTATATATTGTATATATTCGCAGATATGTTATATTTTATATTGCTATATCTAGTCTATTTATACCTGCATTGTCATTTCCATCCTTACACTTTCCATCATTGTAACTGAGCTACTGTGTTGAACAATTACCCTTGTGGATCATTAAAGTTTGTCTAAGTCTAAGTGTAAGGAGAAATAAACCACATATTCCTTCCGTCGTCATGGGTAACGTGCGGTGTTTGGCAAAAAAAATGGATGAGTTGTCGGTGCTTGCCGGTAGTCAGAAAGAATATCGTGAGTTTAGCCTAATGTGTTTTACTGAGACGTGGCTGCACGACGATAGTAACGTCTTTATAAACGGGTTTCAAACGGTGCGCGCTGACTGGGACCGAACCAACAGCAAGAGGAAAGGAGGGGGGCTTGCTTTGAATATTAATAAGAAATATTGTCATCCTGGTCATATTACAATAAAAGAGCGCCACTGTGACCCCAATATAGAGTAATTGTCTCTGGCCCCCTGCCTGGGAGAGGCAATGATGAGAGATATAGCAGATTAGTCTCTCTTAACAAGTGGCTGGATAGCTTCTGTAGACAACAGGGATTTACGTTTATTGATAATTGGCCCTCTTTCTGGGGCAAACCTGGCTTGCTGAGGAGAGACGGCCTTCACCCTAACCAGGAAGGCGCTATCCTCTTGTCTCGGAACATAGATTTCGCATTGAGCCACATTTGACTAACTGCACTAGAGCAAGCCCGGTCACAGGCAATTACAGCGCCTGCTAGCCTGGGTATGGAGTCAGTTAAGTTAGAACTAGCCAGCGCCAGGCTGGATGATCCCTGTACACATAGCAATTTTCGTAGAATAATACACAACTCACAAAATGTTTTTTCTGCTATGACTATGAATACGTCAGAGTTAGACATGCGTTCTACTGAGGTGGCAAATTATGATGCGTTCGGTTTATCGCAGCACCAAGTAGACAATCTGAAAATTCCCGTCATATCAATTCCTAGGTATGGTCGTAATTATTTTAAGTACACTGCGCATAATAAACGCAACATTATTAATGCTACTACGGATAATTTTATCAACAACTCCTTAAAACAGCCCACTACCTATAATATGGGCTTTCTAAACATCAGATCTTTGTCTCCCAAAACGTTATTAGTTAATGAGGTCATTAGAGACAACAACCTTAACGTCATCGGTCTTAGCAAAACCTGGCTTAAACCAGACGAGTTTTTTGCGATAAATGAGGCATCCCCTCCTAACTATACGAATGCGCATATTGCCCGTCCCCTTAAAAGGGGAGGGGGGGTCACACTAATATACAACGAAAACTTTAACTTTAGTCCTAACTTAAATAATAAATATAAATCGTTTGAGGTGCTTTCTATGAAGTCTGCCACACCGCTGCCTCTGTGCCTGGCCGTTATCTACCGCCCCCCAAGGCCCTATTCGGACTTTATTAGTGAATTCTCAGAGTTTGTTGCTGATCTAGTGACGCACGCCGATAATATAATTATAATGGGGGACTTTATTATCCATATGAATACCCCATTGGACCCACCGTGCGTGGCGCTCCAGACTATAATTGATAGCTGTGGTCTTACACAAATAATAAATGAAACGACGCATCGCAGCGGTAATACGATAGACCTAGTGCTTGTCAGAGGTATCACCGTTTCCAAAGTTATGATACTCCCGTATACTAAAGTAATGTCCGATAATTACCTTATAAAATTCAAAGTTCAGACTCATGTTCGGCAAGCTAATAATGATAATAACTGATATAGCAGCCGCAACATTAATGCTGCCACAACGACGACTCTTGCTGACCTACTGCCCTCGGTAATGGCACCGTTCCCAAAGTATGTGGGCTCTATTGATAACCTCACTAAAAACTTTAACTACACCCTGCGCGAAACCATTGATAGTATAGCACCGCTGAAGTTTAAAAGGCTCCAAAAAGGCGTACGCCATGGTTTACTGAAGAAACTAGAGCTCAGAAGTTATTATGTAGAAAGCTGGAACGCAAATGGCGCACGACTAAACTCAAGGTGCACCATCAAGCATGGAGTGATAGTTTAATAACTTATAAATGCATGCTTACCTTAGCTAAAGCTAAATATTACTCAAATCTCATCCGCATTAATAAAAACGATCCAAAATTTTTGTTTAGTACAGTAGCATCGCTAACCCAACAAGGGACTCCTTCCAGTAGCTCCACCCATTCGGCAGATGACTTTATGAAGTTCTTTAATAAGAAAATTGAACTTATTAGAAAGGAGATTAAAGACAATGCGTCCCAGCTACAACTGGGTTATAGTAACACAGATACGACTGTATATACGGCGGATACTGCAAATATCCAAAATAGTTTCTCTCGTTTTGATGAAATAACATTAGAAGAATTGTTACAACGTGTAAATGGAATAAAACAAACATGTTTACTTGACCCACTTCCTGGGAAACTTATCAAGGAGCTTTTTGTATTATTAGGTCCATCAGTGCTAAATATTATAAACCTATCACTTTCCTCGGGCACTGTTCTCCTAGCATTCAAAAAAGCGGTTATTCATCCTCTCCTTAAAAGACCTAACCTCGATCCTGACCTCATGGTAAACTACCGACCGGTGTCTCACCTTCCCTTTATTTCGAAAATCCTTGAAAAAATTGTTGCAGAGCAGCTAAATGAACACTTAGCGTTTAACAATCTATGTGAAACCTTTCAATCCGGTTTCAGGGCAAATCACTCTACTGAGACAGCCCTCGCAAAATCGACTAATGATCTATTGCTAACGATGGATTCTGATGCGTCATCTATGTTGCTGCTCCTCGATCTTAGCGCTGCTTTCGATACTGTCGATCATAATATTTTATTAGAGCGTATCAAAACACAAATTGGTATGTCAGACTTAGCCCTGTCTTGGTTTAACTCTTATCTTACTGACAGGGTGCAGTGCGTCTCCCATAACAGTATGATCTCGGACTATGTTAAGGTAACGTTTGGAGTTCCCCAGGTTTCGGTCCTTGGCCCTGTACTCTTCAGCATCTACATGCTGCCGCTGGGTGACGTCATACGCAAATACGGTATTAGCTTTCACTGCTATGCTGATGACACCCAACTCTACATGCCCCTAAAGCTGACCAACACGCCGGACTGTAGTCAGTTGGAAGCGTGTCTTAATGAAATCAAACAATGGATGTCCGCTAATTTTTTGCAACTTAACGCCAAAAAAACGGAAATGCTGATTATCGGTCCTGCTAGACACCGACCTCTATTTAATAATACAACTTTAACATTTGACAACCAAATAATAAAACAAGGTGACTCGGTAAAAAATCTGGGTATTATCTTCGACCCAACTCTCTCCTTTGAGTCACACATTAAAAGCGTTACTAAAACGGCCTTCTTTCATCTCCGTAATATCGCTAAAATTCGCTCCATTTTGTCCGCTAAAGACGCCGAGATCATTATCCATGCGTTTGTTACGTCTCGTCTCGATTACTGTAACGTATTATTTTGGGTCTCCCCATGTCTAGCATTAAAAGATTACAGTTGGCTGCTAGACTTTTGACAAGAACAAGAAAGTTTGATCATATTACGCCTGTACTGGCTCACCTGCACTGGCTTCCTTTGCACTTAAGATGTGATTTTAAGGTTTTACTACTTCCGTATGAAATACTACACGGTCTAGCTCCAGCCTATCTTGCCGAATGTATTGTACCATATGTCCCGGCAAGAAATCTGCGTTCAAAGGACTCCGGCTTATTAGTGATTCCTAGAGCCCAAAAAAAGTCTGCGGGCTATAGAGCATTTTCCGTTCGGTCTCCAGCACTCTGGAATGCCCTCCCGGTAACAGTTTGAGATGCTACCTCAGTAGAAGCATTTAAGTCTCACCTTAAAACTCATCTGTATACTCTAGCCTTTAAATAGACCTCCTTTTTAGACCAGTTGATCTGCCGCTTCTTTTCTTTTTTCTCCTATGTCCCCCCCTCCCTTGTGGAGGGGGTCCGGTCCGATAACCATGGAAGAAGTACTGGCTGTCCAGAGTCGAGACCCAGGATGGGCCGCTCGTCGGGACCCAGGATGGACCGCTCGCCTGTGTATCGGTTGGGGACATCTCTACGCTGCTGATCCGCCTCCGCTTGAGATGGTTTCCTGTGGACGGGACTCTCGCTGCTGTCTTGGATCCGCTTGAACTGAACTCTCGCGGCTGTGTTGGAGCCACTATGGATTGAACTTTTACAGTATCATGTTAGACCCGCTCGACATCCATTGCTTTCGGTCCCCTAGAGGGGGGGGGGGGGGTTGCCCACATCTGAGGTCCTCTCCAAGGTTTCTCATAGTCAGCATTGTCACTGGCGTCCCACTGGATATGAATTCTCCCTGCCCACTGGGTGTGAGTTTTCCTTGCCCTTTTGTGGGTTCTTCCGAGGATGTTGTAGTCGTAATGATTTGTGCAGTCCTTTGAGACATTTGTGATTTGGGGCTATATAAATAAGTGGAGTCTGCTGTCTTGGTTGCTTTTTTGGGTCTGCTCCTGTGTCTGGCAATGCTCCCTCCACCCCAGCGGACGATGGCGTGGAACACCGCAGAGGCCACCACAGTGCATATGTTTCTTTTACTTTTTATTCATAGCTGTATGTAGAAGTGTCTGGTTGTATCTTCTGCTTTAATGTCTTTAATGTCCTCTGTGTTCTTTGATGTTTCATGTTTCCCTCTTACACACATGTAAGAGGGGTGTGTACTATGGCTATGAGTTGTTGTTTTGTTCCCTTGGCCTCAGTCTGCACCCCCACTCCAGGGCCCAGGCTAAGACCGATTTTTTTTTAAATTTTATTTTAATCTTCTATTCTTCCACCCCCCCCCCCTGTTTACCTGTATGTCATCTTTTTTGTAAGGGGCGCTGGAAGCCGGCAGACCCGTCAGCGATCCTGTTCTGTCTCCCTGTAATATTTGTCTGATCTTGAATGGGATTGTGCTGAAAATTTTAATTTTCCTGACGGAATAAATAAAGTACTATCTAATAAACATTGATTGATTGATTGATTGATTGATGTTAGCTGTAATACTCAGACCATATTATTTGCCCAGGGAGTTTCCGCATGTTATCCACAGCTCGATAGCCAGACTACAAACAAAGCACCCGGAAGCTCTCATCCTCATCTCGGGAGATTTTAACCATGTTACTATGGACAAATCACTACCCAACTTCACTCAGTATGTCAGCTGCCACACCAGAGACTATACTATCCTGACCTGCTGTACGCAAACATCAAGGATGCATATAGTTCCATAGCACTACCAGAGCTGGGCCGGTCAGACCACAACCTTGTTTACCTCAACACCTGTTATGTGCCTTTGGTCAAAAGACAGCCTGTACCCAAAAAACAGTGAGAAGGTGGTCAGAAGGGGGTCCAAGAGACACTACAGGGCTGTTTTGAGGTAACTGACTGGCAGGTGCTCATGGAGCCTCATGGAGAGGACATTGACGGGCTCACAGAGTGCATCACAGACTATATCAACTTCTGTGTTCACTCAAATGTCCCATCAAGGACGGTCACCTGCTACCCAAACAACAAGCCGTGGGTGACCAAAGACATCAAAGCCATGAGAAGAAGAGAGCATTCAATTCTGGTAACAGGGAGGAGGTGAAAACAGTTCAGGTGCTACTGAAGACCAAATTCAGGGTGGCCAAGGAGAACTACAGGAGGGAGCTGGAAGGGAAACTGAAGGACAACAACATAAAGTTGGTTTGGAGTGGTATCCAGACCATCTTCGGCCTCAAACCGTCGGGGGGTGGGGGTTGGACGGAGACAAAGAGAGGGCCAATGAGCTAATCCAGTTCTTTAACAGGTTTGACACAGTGGCTCCGACAAGCTCCTGCCCCCCCGCAAAACATGCCAGCCGTCCACCTGACAACTTCGGCGAACCACTCCACCCCCTGTCTCCCCTCCTCACAGCCCCCCAACTCCAATGACTACCTCCCCCCACTTAACACCTCACCCTCAGAATGATGACCCCCCTCCCCCAACCACCTGAGACCACCCCAGTGAGTCTGTCTACAGAACAGGTGAATGCACAGTTAAAAAGGTTACACACAGGCAAGACCGCGGGTCCTGACGGTGTGAACCCCAGGGTGCTCAAAGCCTGCTCCCCACAGCTGTGTGCTCCAGCGCATCTTCAACATGAGCCATAGGCTGCAGAAAGTCCCCACACTGTGGAAAACCTCATGCGTGGTCCCCATCCCCAAATGCACGCGACCCAGCACGTCGAAGGACTACAGGCCGGCGGCTCTAACCTCCCATATCATGAAGACCATGGAGAGGTTGGTCCTGGAACAACTCCGACCTACAGTCAAGCCCCACCTGGACCCACTCCAGTTCGCCTACCAGCCCCGACTGGGAGTGGAGGACGCAGTCATCTACCTGCTGAACCGAGCACACACCCACCTAGACAAGCCTGCGAGCAGTGTGAGGGTCATGTTTTTGACTTCTCCAGTGCTTTCGATACCATACGGCCTTGGCTACTGGGTGTGAAGTTGGAGATGATGCAAGTGGAAGCCCCCTTGGTGTCCTAGGTTGTAGATTACCTGACTGACAGAACACAGTACGTCCGACTGGATCCAGGCTGGTCAGCAACACCGGGGTCCCGCAGGGAAAGGTCCTCTCCCCCTTCCTCTTAACCATCTACACCACCGATTTCCACTATCAGTCAGAGTCCTGCCACCTTCAGAAGTTTTCTGATGACTCTGCGATTGTGGGGTGTATTGAGGATGGTAAAAATGAGGAATACAGGGCACTGGTGGAGGACTTTGTCACATGGTGTGGAAAGAACCACCTACAGCTCAATGTGATGAAAAACAAGGAGCTGGTTGTGGACCTATATATATATATATATGTATATATATGTATATATATATATATATATATATATATATATATATATATATATATATATATATATATATATATATATATATATATATATATATATATATATATATATATATATATATATATGTATATATATATATCAATCAATGATTATTTATATAGCCCTAAATCATTAGTGTCTCAAAGAGCTGCACAAACCACAGCGACATCTTCGGTAAAGCCCACATAAGGGCAAGGAAAACTCACACCCAGTGGGACGTCGGTGACAATGATGACTATGAGAAACCTTGGTGAGGACCGCATATGTGGGCAACCCTCTTCCCTCTCTAGGGGACCGAAAGCAATGTGAAGTGAAGTGAAGTGAATTATATTTATATAGCGCTTTTTCTCTAGTGACTCAAAGCGCTTTACATAGTGAAACCCAATATCTAAGTTACATTCAAACCAGTGTGGGTGGCACTGGGAGCAGGTGGGTAAAGTGTCTTGCCCAAGGACACAACGGCAGTGACTAGGATGGCAGAAGCGGGAATCGAACCTGCAACCCTCAAGTTGCTGGCACAGCCACTCTACCAACCGAGCTAAACCGCCCCCAATGGATGTCGAGCGGGTCTAACATGATACCGTGAAAGTTCAATTCATAGTGGATCCAACTTAACCGTGACAGTCCAGTCCAAAGTGGATCCAACACAGTAGCGAGAGTCCCGTCCATAGTGGAGCCAACAGGAAACCATCCCAAACGGAGGCAGATCAGCAGCGCAGAGATGTCCCCAGCCGATACACAGGCGAGCAGGCCATCCTAGGTCCCGACTCTAGACAGCCAGTACTTCATCCATGGTCACCGGACCGGACCCCCTTCACAGGAAAGAGTGGGACAGGGGAGAAAAAGAAAAGAAACGGCAGATCAGCTGGTCTAAAAAGGGAGTCTATTTAAAGGCTAGAGTATACAAATGAGTTTTAAGGTGAGACTTAAATGCTTCTACTGAGGTAGCATCTCGAGATATACATACATAATTTTACATAATAAAGTTGTGTGTGTATGTATATATATATATATATATATATACACACACACAACTTTTTTAAAATTATTTTGCTTACCACTACATCAGGAGGTTGCCTACAGCCACAGTTAATGCCAATGTCTTTTGACCCGACCCAGTCTTTATAGACAGACGCATCCGGCGATTTTTTTAAACAAGACTCTGTCACAGTCCTTCATGTTGTCCTGAGCAGTTAGGACAGAAGAAGGCAGCAACCTCCACCAGTTTCCAAAGATGTTGATATTTGTCCTCTTAGCGCGCTCACTGTGAGGTCCATTTGTCAAAAGGCAGTCAGCGTTATCGACTAAATCGCTACATCATAAAAGTCATTGAAATGCAACCCCCCTCCACCCCCCACGCTTATTGAAAGTGTTGCCGTCAGCGAGGCTGTGATTTACAGCCACGTGTACGCCATCATTTTACTGCAAACAGCTTGTAATTTCCAATAAAACTACGGTATGAGCTCATATCGGACTCCAAAAAAACGCCATAAAAGTGTGTTAGCAATGGTTAGCATAACCACGCGCGCTAAAGCGCTAACATTACTTTGTGACAGCTACGCCGCACACGCTAGGTTAGCATATTTTGCTAAATGACCAGGTTGACAGCTTCCTGTCGGGAGTGGACTGATAGTTGGCAGAGTTCAACCCTGCATTTTAAAACGTGCAGCGAAGCCTAGAATACAAATTTTCTGTTATGGTATGAAAAAAAAAGTGGGATTCAAGTCAAACCAAATTGGTCTTCAGGCTAACGTTGGTCCGCATTATAAAACATTTTAATACGGGCAATCAGAAAAGTTATTTCTTGAATCGTTTCCACTGAGTTTTTATACAATGAGCTCTTTTTTTTAAAGGGGAACATTATCACAATTTCATAAGAGTTAAAACCAATAAAAATCAGTTCCCATTGGCTTATTTTATTTTTCAAAGTTTTTTTTAAAATTTTACCCATTACCAAAAAAGGCTGATTTTCGCTATCTGTAAATCCACCCGTCCATTTTCCTGTGACGTCACATAGTGACGCCAATACAAACAAACATGGCGGATAGAACAGCAAGATATAGCGACATTAGCTCGGATTCAGACTCGGATTTCAGCGGTTTAAGCGATTCAACAGATTATGCATGTATTGAAACAAATGGTTGGAGTATGGAGGCAGATAGCGAAAACGAAATTGAAGAAGAAACTGAAGCTCTTGAGCGAATAGCTATTTTAAACAACAACTGCATATTTTGACCACTGGAGCAACTTAAATCCGTCGATTGTTAAGTGTTTGTTTGGCATTAAATGTGGGTGGAGGGAAAGGCTGGATGTAAATATAGCTACAAATTTACATACAGCTATCCTAAATAGCATGTTAGCATCGATTAGCTGGCAGTCATGCCGTGACCAAATATGTCTGATTAGCACATAAGTCAATAACATCAACAAAACTCACCTTTGTGATTTCGTTGACTTTATCGTTGGAAATGCACCTGCTTTGAATGTCGCAGGATATCCACACATCTCTGTGCCATCTGTCATAGCATAGCTGTCGTCGGTAAAATGTGCAGAACAAACGAGGGACTTTCGCATCTTTTGACCACTGGTGTACTTGAATCCGTCGATTGGTATGTGTTTGTTTGGCATTAAATGTGGGTGGAAGGAAAGGCTGGATGCAAATATAGCTAAAAATTAGGCATAACGATGCAATATGTACATACAGCATGTTAGCATCGATTAGCATGCCGTGCTAATCAATGCACACTCCACGTAAGTCAACTTGAATCCATCCCTGATCGTGTTGTTACACCCTCCGACAACACACCGACGAGGCATGATGTCTCCAAGGTAAGGAAAACAGTCGGAAAAACGGAAAATAACAGATCTGATTTGACTTGGTGTGTGTAATGTGTTTGAGAAAATGGTGGATTGCTTCCCTTTATAACGTCACGGGTGAAAGGTCATCGCTCCGACAGCGAACAATTGAAAGGCGTTTAAATCGCCAAATTCACCCTTTTAGAGTTCGAAAATCGGTTAAAAAAAACATATGGTCTTTTTTCTGCAACATCAAGGTATATATTGACGCTTACATTGGTCTGGTGATAATGTTCCCCTTTAAGATGTGCAGTGAAGCCTTATTACGATAAGTCATGATTAGAGTGCAGAAAACATGTGGTTCAAATGGGACCAAATTGGTGTTAATGGTGACAAGTGTCGACATGGGTTAAAATTATATTTCATACATGTTGCAGACAATTAGCATTTCAACATTTTTAAGATGTGTAGCAAAGCCTTATTACGATAAATCATGATTAGAGTGTAGAAAAAATGTGGATCAAATGGGACTAAATTGATGCTGAATGTAACACTGTTCGACATAAGTTAAAATTATGTTTCAAACATGTTGCAGACAATAAGCATTTCAACATTTTTAAGATGTGTAGCAAAGCCTTATTACGATAAGTCATGATTAGAGCGTAAAAAACTTGTGGTTCAAACGGGACCAAATTGGTGCTAATAGTAACACGTGTGGACATGCGTTAAAATTATATTTCATACATGTTGCAGACAATTAGCATTTAAACATTTTTAAGACGTGTAGCAAAGCCTCATTACGGTAAGTCCTGATTAGACTGTAGAAAACATGTGGTTCAAACGGGACCAAATTGGTGCTAAGAGTAACACGTGTGGACATGCGTTAAAATTATATTACACACATGTTGCGAATAATCAGCATTCAAACATTTTTAATATGTGTAGCAAAGCCTGTTTTTTTTTTTTGATAATTTTTACCAAATTTCATGTCAGTAGCGAAGCCTGTTTTTTTCTGCAGTAGAGGTTATCCCTGAAGTTCCAATTTTCAGACCATTAGCATTAAATATTTTTTAAAGATGTGTAGTAAAGCCTTTTTTTTTTCTGCAAATGAGGTCATCCCTGAAGCTCCTCTTATATATTTTTTCACCAAGTTTCAGACAATTGGCATTTCATCTTTTTTTTTTAAGATGTGTAGTGAAGCCTGTTTTTTCTTTTTTTTTGCCATAGAGGTCATCCTTGTAGTTCATTTTATAATTTTTACAAAGTTTTAGACAATTAACAATACATATTTTTTAAAAGATGTGTAGAAAAGCCTATTTTTTCTGCATATAAGGTCATTCCTGAATTTCCCTCTATATTTTTTTAAAACCAAATTTCAGACAATTAGAATTTATTTTCTTTTTTTTTACAGATATTCAGAAATCAGCCTTACATATTTTTCAAGATGTGTCGTGAAGCCTTTTTTAAAAATGTTATATATTTAATCCCTAAACTCTCCTTTATAATTTCTACCAAATTTCAGAAAATTTGAAAAAACATTTTTTTACAGCTATGTAGCGAAGCCTGTTTTTTTTTTTCCATAACGGTTATCCTTGAAGTTCCATTTATATTTTTCACTAAATTTAAGACAATGGCCTTGACACTTTTTTTTCAAGATGTGTTGCGGAGCCAATTTTTTTTCTGTTATAGATGTAATCCCAGAACTCCCTTTCATATTTTGTATCAAGTTTTAAACAGCACCAAACCTTTTTTTTTTCTGCCACAGAGCTAATCCCTAAAGTTCTTTTTATATATTTTTAACCAAATTTCAGACAACTCTTATTACATGATGTTGAACATATTTTTTTCTGCTATAGATTGAATCCCTTAAATTCATTTTTTTAATTTTACCAAGACTCAGACAATAAGCATCAAATATATTTTTAAGCTGTTTTGGGAAGCCTATTTTGTTTCCATAAAGGTCACCCTTGTAGATTATTTTATAGTTTTTTCTACTTTTCAGACAATTCGCATTACACGTTTTACAAACCGCGTTTCCATATGAGTTGGGAAATTGTGTTAGATGTAAATATAAACAGAATACAATGATTTGCAAATAATTTTCAACCCATATTCAGTTGAATGCACTACAAAGACAAGATATTTGATGTTCAAACTCATAAACTTTATTTTTTTTTTGCAAATAATAATTAACTTGGAATTTTATGGCTGCAACATGTGCCAAAGTAGTTGGGAAAGGGCATGTTCACCACTGTATTACATCACCTTTTCTTTTAACAACACTCAATAAACATTTGGGAACTGAGGAAACTCATTGTTGAAGCTTTGAAAGTGGAATTCTTTCCCATTTTTGTTTTATGAAGAGCTTCAGTCGTTCAACAGTCTCCGCTGTCGTATTTTACGCTTTATAATGCGCGACACATTTTCGATGGAAGACAAGTCTGGACTGCAGGCGGGCCAGGAAAGTACCCGCACTGTTTTACTACGAAACCACGCTGTTGTAACACATGGCTTGGCATTGTCTTGCTGAAATAAGCAGGGGCGTCCATGATAACGTTGCTTGGATGACAACATATGTTGCTCCAAAACCTGTATGGACCATTCGGCATTAATGGGGCCTTCAGAGATGTGTAAGTTACCCATGCCTTGGGCACTAATACACCCCCATACCATCACAGATGCTGGCTTTTGATCTTCGCACCTATAACAATCCGGATGGTTATTTTCCTCTTTGTTCCGGAGGATACCACGTCCACAGCTTCCAAATATATTTTGAAATGCGGACTCGTCAGTCTACTGAACACATTTCCACTTTGCATCAGTCCATCTTAGATGAGCTTGGGCCCAGCGAAGCCAGCGGCGTTCTTTGGTATTATTGATAAAAGGGTTTGGGTTTGCATAGTAGAGTTTTAACTTGCACTTACAGATGTAACGACCAACTGTAGTTACTGACAGTGGTTTTATGAAGTGTTCCTGAGCACATGTGGTGATATCCTTTACACACTAATGTCTGTTTATGATGCAGTACCGCCTAAGGGATCAACGGTCCGTAATATCATCGCTTACGTGCAGTGATTTCACCAGATTATCTGAGCCTTTTGATGATTTTACGGACCATAGATGGTAAAATCCCTAAATTCTTTGCATCAGCTCGTTGAGAAATGTTATTCTGAAACTGTTCGACAATTTGCTTACAAAGTGGTGACCCTCGCCCCATCCTTGTTTGTGAATTACTTAGCATTTCATGGAAGCTGCTTTTATACCCAATCATGGCACCCACCTGTTCCCAATTAGCCTGCACACCTGTGGGATGTTCCAAATAAGTGTTTGGTGAGCATTTCTCAACTTTATCAGTATTTATTGCCACCTTTTCCAACATCTTTGTCACGTGTTGCTGGCATCAAATTCTAAAGTTAATGATTATTTGCAAAACAATTTTTGTTAGTTTGTAGCATATTCAACTGAATATGGGTTGAAAATGATTTGCAAATCAATGTATTCCGTTTATTTTTACATCTAACACAATTTCCCAACTCATATGGAAACGGGGTTTGTAATAATGCACTTTAATTGGAACAGTTTTAATACTGTGTTATTTTTTTCCTCAAACATAAATACTGTGTATTTTTGGTACTGTGTATTTTTGGGCCTGCGGTTGATTTATTGCTTATTAACGAATAAATGAGCACATTTTGATGAAGGTCTCCTTGGAAATTGATGAGGACGACGGCAGCTGCTTTTCAAATCCGAGGTGCAAGAAAGGCTAAGTGTCCTTGTGGCAAATCAACCAATCAGCTGTGAAAGGTTGGCGGTTGGAGCGCGTCCAGTCCCCTGCAGTCCATGGTGACGCTGGTGCATGTGATTGATCAGCTGGATATTAAAGTAAGATGGAGAAGACCACTCCAAGCTTTTTGCTTTATTAGACCTAGAACGCTCCGAAAAGGTGATCTGATGCTGACTCGGGCTTCTGGAAGGTGGAGGTAGTTCTTGAAGGGCAGTCGGACGTTGATAAAGTCGCCCAACCCCCGCCCACACACACACACGCACACGCACACGCACACACACACACACACACACACATACTGGTTATCATTTGGAATGGGGACCAAGTTTTTGATCATCACTAGTGGGGACCACCCTTTCTACAGGTTGTGGGGGCATTAAAATGAGGTAAAATGGTCACTGCCCAGTTAGCTCATACACGTCTTAAATCTCTGAATGGAAGTAGTGTGCTGATCAATCTGACTGAAGACCCTGCGGAAAAAGAGTTAATATGGTTTATGGGGAAAACATTTAAATCATTTTACATAATTTGTACGTGACTACCTACGACCATTTAAAGGCCTACTGAAATGAGATTTTCTTATTCAAACGGGGATAGCAGGTCCATTCTATGTGTCATACTTGATTATTTCGCGACATTGCCATATTTTTGCTGAAAGGATTTAGTAGAGAACATCAACGATAAAGTTCGCAACTTTTGGTCGCTAACAGAAAAGCCCTGCGTCTACCGGAAGTCGCAGACGATGACGTCACACGTGTGGGGGGTCCTCACATCCTCACATTGTTTTTAATGGGAGCCTCCAACAAAAAGAGCTATTCGGACCGAGAAAACTACAATTTCCCCATTAATTTGTGCGAGGATGAAAGATTCGTGTTTGAGGATATTGATAGCGACGGACTACAAAAAACAAACAAAAAATTACGAGATTGCATTGGGACGGATTCAGATGTTTTTAGATGTTTTTATTTACTAGGATAATTCTGGGAAATCCCTTATCTTTCTATTGTGTTGCTAGTGTTTTAATGAGTTTAATAGTACCTGATAGTCGGAGGGGTTTGTCCAAGGGTGTCTTGAGGCCAGTGTCTGATGGAAGTCGACGGCAGCTGTAGGGTGGCACAAGCTCAGCTGATCTCCGAAAAGTGGCAACTGTTTACCACAATTTTCTCACCGAAAACTGCTGGTTGACATTCGGTCGGGATCCATTTTCGTTTGACCGCTCTGATCCATAGTAAAGCTTCACCTCCGGGAATTTTAAACAAGGAATCACCGTGTGTTTGTGTGGCTAAAGGCTAAAGTTTCCCAACTCCATCTTTCTACTTTGACTTCTCCATTATTAATTGAACAAATTGCAAAAGATTCAGCAACACAGATGTCCAAAATACTGTGTAATCATGCGGTTAAAGCAGACGACTTTTAGCTGTGTGTGTGCGCAGCGCTAATATTTCCAAACAGTCCGTGACGTCACGCGTACACGTCATCATTCAGAGACGTTTTCAACAAGAAAATCCCGGGAAATTTAAAATTGCAATTTAGTCAACTAAAAAGGCCGTATTGGCATGTGTTGCAATGTTAATATTTCATCATTGATATATAAACTATCAGACTGCGTGGTCGGTAGTAGTGGGTTTCAGTAGGCCTTTAAAAGAGCGAGTGCAGTACCAGTTGTAGCCCGATGAGGGGCTGCTGTGCAAATGTCCATCCATCCATTTTCTACCGCTTATTCCCTTTCGGGGTCGCGGGGGGCGCTGGCGCCTATCTCAGCTACAATCGGGCGGAAGGCGGGGTACACCCTGGACAAGTCGCCACCTCATCGCAGGGCCAACACAGATAGACAGACAACATTCACACTCACATTCACACACTAGGGCCAATTTAGTGTTGCCAATCAACCTATCCCCAGGTGCATGTCTTTGGAAGTGGGAGGAAGCCGGAGTACCCGGAGGGAACCCACGCATTCACGGGGAGAACATGCAAACTCCACACAGAAAGATCCCGAGCCTGGATTTGAACCCAGGACTGCAGGACCTGTGCAAATGTCTCACACTCAAATTGACCAGTAAACATGTTTTATGGGCCAAAGCTTAAAAAGCATTTAGGCATCTTCAGATTGGATCTGACTATCATTTAAAAAGGTTTCCCTGTAGAGAACCTGTTTTTGTGACCCATACTGTCAGAGGTCCCTTAAACGTGACTGTGTAAACAGAGTGATGTACCCATTAAGTAAGCATTGCCAGAACACACACACACACACACACACGCACGCACGCACACACACACACACACACACACACACACACACACACACACACATACAAACTAGCGGGATTGTGGGATTGGCACTTCAACCCCACCCCTGCCCCCCCGTAGCTAAAGGCCAAAAAGGAGTAAAGTGCTGAATGTGCGAAAAGGAGACACTTGGGGGTCAAGGAGAGGGGAGGGGAGCCGCATCAGGTTGTATTAGTAAATATATATTCAATTATAGGTATATGAATAAATACGTAAATTTTACAGGGTTTGAATAAATAAATGTATATTCACAGAGTATATCAATAAATGAATAAATATATGTTTGCAGGGCATATTATTAAATAAACACTTACAAGGAATAAATAATGACAGAGTGTATAAATGAATGATAACATATTCACAGACTATTTTGATAATAAATATTTACAGGGTATATAAATAAATAAAAATGTACATGTTATATCAACGGATAAATATTTAGAGGGAATATATCTATATAAAAAAAAATAAAGTATATATATATATGTGTGTGTGTATATATATGTATATATATATATGTATGTACACACATATATATATATATATATATATATATATATATATATATGTATATACATATTGGTTGTACAGTATACCGGTGTTAGTATAGTACCTCAATACTAATGAATCATATTCAGTCCTATACCGCTTCTAAAAAGTACCGGCCCCCTGCTTCCCGTCATCGTCACGTCATGACATTACTGGTTTACAAGCAGACGAGCATGTTCGGCAGCGCACCGTCACAGAGTACTTACAAGCAGACAGTGTGTAGACAGAAAAGGGAGAACGGACGCATTTTAGCCTAAAAAGTAAACATAAAGGTGAAGTTATAATACTGAAACGCCCTCAGGAAGAGGTGCTTTAAGACATGGCAAGCTAGCTAGCGGCTAACATCAATCCACAATAAGCAGTGTTTTAGCTACTTCTAAATCACTATTCCAGGCGTCCATGGCAACAAATAACTTAAGTTTCTTACAACAACCATTATCACTGGAGGACGAGGAATAACTAAACATGCTTCACATTGTAACTCACCGGCGTCACCGCTAATGACGCAGTTCATGATTGTAAACAAACGCCATGGGTGGATCTAAACCTGACATCCACTGTAATCATACCAAGTACAGAAGGGGATCTAGTCAATACTACTATGATTACAGCAATATTTTTGATCATCACGAAATGTTATTTTGTTTTTATTAAATGTATATTACGTTTATAAACTCAGGAAATACGTCCCTGGACACATGAGGACTTTGAATATGACCAATGTATGATCTTGTAACTACTTGGTGTCCCTTTGACGCCTAAATTTGTGGTATCATCCAAAACTAATGTAAAGTATCAAACAGAAGAATAAGTGATTATTACATTTGAACAGAAGTGTACATAGAACATGTTAAACGAGAAAATAAGCATATATTAAGAGTAAATGAACAAGTATATTAATAATCAATTTTTACAGTTTGTCCCTCATAATGTTGACAAAATATTAGAATGATAAATGACACAAAATGTTACTGCAGACTAACAATAATAAACAATGCACCCTAAGATTTTTTTTTAGAAATAAAGACTATAATGATTTTTTTTTGTCGTCCGCTTTATTTACAAAAACACCGAAAAGTATCGAAATATTTTTTGTTACCAATACAGGGAATTGATATATACATATATATATACATATATATATATATATATATATATATATATATATATATATATATATATATATATATATATATATATATATATTAATAAGTAAATAAGTATTTACGAGTTATTTCAGTGGATATGACTTGAGAATTTGTATATATATATACATATATATATATATACATATATACATATATATATATATACACACACTACATATATTTCTTTATGATGCCGGTTAACACATCGGGAGCCATCACTTTTTTGTGCTCACTATCACGGTACTTTACTATTATCCGACGACCGCCGTGTTGTTGTAGGGAGGAAAAGCGTAACGACACACGTTGCGGAAATAACATTATTGTCCGTGCGTTGGCTAAATACAAATATATTCCACCATCCCAAAAATGTGTTTTTCAAAGCCTGCAGTGAAGAGAAGGGTTAGTGATGAGCAAAGACAATTTCAGGAAAAGTGGGAGATGCAATATTTCTTTGTTGAGCACAGGGGCACCCTGCCGTGTCTTATTTGCGCAGAGAAAGTTGCGGTGCACGAGGGATACAATTTGAAACGTCATTATACAGCTAGACATGCTGAGGAGTAAGCAAAAACATTTTTTAGGAAATATTTTCTTGCGGCCCAGCCTCACCCAGACTCTGCATCCAGTGGCTCCCAGGTAAAGTGAGTTTGAGACCCCTGGTCTAAATGCCTAAAAATCACTTTTAGACGCCTCCATTCATTAAAGACCTACTGAAACCCACTACTACCGACCACGCAGTCTGATAGTTTACACATCAATGATGAAATATTAACATTGCAACACATGCCAATACGGCCGGTTTAGTTTACTAAATTGCAATTTTAAATTTACCGTGGAGTTTCTTGTTGAAAATGTCGCGGAATGATGACGTGTGTTTGTGACATCATTGGTTGGAGGGGACATATTAGCTCAGCACCACCTACGGCTAAAAGTCATCTCTTTTCATTGCATAATTACACAGCAATTTGGACATCTGTGTTGCTGAATTTTTTTTCAATTTCTTCAATTAATAATCGAAATTATAAAGAACAATGCTGTTGGTGGAAAGCGGTTTATTGCAGCTGCCTTTAGCACCGAGACACAGCCGGTGTTTCTTTGTTTGTTGGGAAGCTTTAACACAGAGCGGTTAAGCGAACATGTTTCTCTACGTCAACCAGCATGTTTTTGGATGGGGAAATTGTGATATATATCTTACCGGAGACATCAGTGGATTATGCGTCCTCCTGCAGTAGCTGTCAAAAAAGGCAGATGTGAGCCAGGCTCCTCGGCTTCTCTCTGAGACACTGGCGTGTTCACCGCAGCCATCCGACTTTGAGGTATGTCTTAACAATCTCACTAAAACACTATTAAAACAATAAGCAGATAAGGGATCTTCCAGAATTGTCCTAGTAAATGTGTCTAATTACATCTGAAACGCTCACACTGTCGTCGCTTTTTATTTTATTTATTTATTTATTTTTTCTAGTCCTCCAATATCAATATCATCATCCACAAATCTTTCATCCTCGCTCAAATTAATGGGGAAATTGTCACTTTCTTGGTCCGAATTGCTCTTACTGCTGGTGGCTCACATTATAAACAATGTGAGGGTGTGAGGAGCCCTCACACCGGTGACGTCACGCGCACATACTTCCGGTAAAGGCAAGGCTTTTTTATTAGCGACCAAAAGTTTATCGTCGATGTTCTCTACTAAATCCTTTCAGCAAAAGTATGGCAATATCGCAAAATGATCAAGTATGCTATCCCCGTTTAAATAAGAACATCTCATATCAGTAGATCTTTAAATACACGTTGGACATCTCAATTCTTTAGAATCCCTTTCAGACTGTCTAAATTCTTAAACATCACTTTTAGACTGTCTTAATTCATTAAATTCGCTTTTAGACAATTAAAATTAATTAAAATCATCACTTTTTAAATGTCTAAATTCATTAAAATTACTTTTAAAATGTCTAAATTCCAGCATAGAGGCTACATTTACAGTATCGTGCAACGTCCCACCTCAAAGTGTAGAAAAAGACTAAATATTAGTACACATAACAATATAATATATGTATCATATTATGGGATGTTGGATGACAGAAATTGCTGCAGCTGCAAACGATGAGGTCATTAATATTCACATTTGCATTTTTGAATGACATGTCAGCTAGCAGGGGAACGCCCTGTCAGCATATTTGCTGCTGTTTCTAGAATGCTAAGTTACACCGAGTTTTGTCTTGAGCGTGCTCACACTAACTAACCCACTCACACGTATATCGGACTAACCACTCTCACGTACAGTCACGGTCAAAAGTGTACATACACTTGTAAAGAACATAATGTCATGGCTGTCTTGGGTTTCCAATCATTTCTACAACTCTTATTTTTTTGTGATAGAGTGATTGGAACGAAATACATTCATGAAGTTTGGTTATCTTATGATTCTGCTGGGTCAAAAGTAAACATACAGCAATGTTAATATTTGGCTACATGTCTCTTGGCAAGTTTCACTGCAATAAGGTGCTTTTGGTAGCCATGCACAAGCTTCTGGTTGAATTTTTGACCACTCCTCTTGACAAAATTGGTGCAGTTCAGCAAAATGTGTTTTTTTTTTTTACATGAACTTGTTTCTTCAGCATTGTCCACACAGGACTTTGGGAAGGCCATTTTAAAACCTTCATTCTAGTCTGATTTAGCCGTTCCTTCACCACTTTTTACGTGTGTTGGGGGTCATTGTCCAGTTGTCCTCCAGAAGGTCTTATCTTTGTCCACGTGATGTCATATGAAACAAAAATGGCCACAATACCCAGCAATTGTCATGCCTGTAATGCAGTTTTAAGTTTGATCATTTTTGTTTTGTTTTTGGACTCTTGTTTCCCGTTTTACACTTCCTGGTTTTGTTTGTTTCCATAGTAACCCATTAGTTTCCACCTGGTCTCCAAGTCACGCCCAGCCCTCAGTCCCACACCTGTTTCTAATCATCATAGCTGCTAATTATACCATTCTGTTTCTGTCCTCTTCCTGGGAACTTTGCTATTTGCTTTCTGCTGTACATGCCCACCTAACTTTGCTGTTCATGCTCCATGCCCTCGATCACCAGCTCCTTGTTTTTCATGCCATTAGTGTTTGGTCACAGTAAGTGTTTTGTTTTAGTTGTTTATAGCCATGCCATTGTGCTGTTTTTGTTTATAGTTAATTCATGCCATCGTGCAAGTGTTTTTGTTTCCTGTTTGTATTTTGTAGCCTATAATTATACCTCCTTTTGAGCACCCTTTGTTTTGCCTTTTTTTATGTTTAGTGTGTAAATAAATGTAATCATGTACCTGAAAACACGCCTGGCTCGTGCAAATCATCCTCTGCGTCGAAGAAGCAAAATAAATCCAAGTCACAGTCCTGACAGCAATATGTTTAGAGGAAAAAAGGTGAGGCGTTTAATCCCAGCAACGCCATTCCTACCGTCAAACATAGTGGTGGTAGTATTATGCTGTGGGCCTGTTTTGCTGCCAATGGAACTGGTACTATGCAGAGAGTAAATGGGACAACAAAAAAGAAGAATTACCTCCAAATTCTTTAGGACAACCTTGGTAGGTACGACTATGGGGAAGGAGACGGCACAAGTAGTCTCGCTCAATGGATTTTATTTAGCTTTTAATGTATACGTGGAGTGTTTATGCTCCTATGTGTGTGGATGCAAGGCTATGTGTGGTTGTGGCGGCAAAAAAGTCCAGAGGGGCGAAGCAAAAGAAGTCTGTGATCAAAGCGAGGTTTGTGGGGCAAGAGAGAGGCGTCCAGAAGTCCAGGTCCGAGCGTGGGGATCGAGGAAGGCAGTCAGAGTCCAGGGGGAGATCAGCAGGTAAGGCGCACGGCTCACCGCTGAGACACGGAGGTACTGTGGGAACAGGAGACGACAAGGACAGGATAGGACTAGGCACGAGGAAGACGAAACGAGCGAGAGAGAGAGAGACAGGAGAGGAGCCAGAGACGTAAAGCTTACTGGGGCGGTATAGCTCGGTTGGTAGAGGGTTGCAGGTTCGATTCCCGCTTGTGCCATCCTAATTACTGCCATTGTGTCCTTGGGCAAGACACTTTACCCACCTGCTCCCAGTGCCACCCACACTGGTTTAAATGTAACTTAGATATTGGGTGTCACTATTTAAAGCGCTTTGAGTCACTTGAGAAAAGTGCTATATAAATATAATTCACTTCACTACTGAGTCAGGGTTACGTTCCAGCGTGGAGTAGTCAGCTGAGTGAGCCTTTATGCTGCTGCCTCTCGTCAGGGCCAGGTGTGTAGATTGCAGATTGCCTCCGGCTGCGGAGGTGCGTGTCCTGCGGAGCCTCTAGGTGCTCCCGCCATGGTGGGAGAGGCAGAATGCTCGTGCACCGTAACAAACCTAAAATCCTCAGCCCGGAGGTTGGGTCTTGGCCGCAGTTGGCAATGACCCCAAACACACGTCAAAAGTGGTGAAGGAATGGCAAAATCAGGCTAGAATCAAGGTTTCAGAATGGCCTTGTCAAAGTCTTGGAACTAGACATGATTTTCTTAGAATAGGTTGTGTTATGTGTAACAAAATGTGTTGACTTTTGGTGGGGGTTTTTTGTGCCATGACCAGGGTAGGTTGTGCTGTGCTGTTTTCATTGACCTGAATTACTCGTCTTGTCCACAAGATGGTGGCAAATTTGCAGCAATCAGAATGTTGGATAGTCCAAAAGAATTGAAAAAATTGAAGACGCCTCACTTGGCACACGGATCGTAGTGTGCTAAAATATCAACATCAGGAGGTTGCCTACAGCCGCAGATGTTCATGCAAACTTTTCAACTCCGCGCTGAGTCATTTGTTGGCCGACACCCACATTTTCGCTGAATAGGCATTGGCTTCCTACTCAAGCTAGTCACACACTGCTGTGGGGCGGCCCTTCCACGTGTCGCTGGACCATACAAAACAGTACAGACTCCCATTTGCGAGCCTGAGTGGTGTTTTTTTTTATTTTTTATGAACGAGCACAACTCTGAAGTACCGCTGTAGGAGTTAGAATGGGGGTGTGACATATGTGCCACCGACAAGCGGAGGGTAACGTGTCAAATCAATGAACACGTCTAAATATAGACTTGAATCATATGACGCTGACAACGACCCGACCCACATTTTTGTTTTGCCATTCCGTTCCGTTATATAAAGGATCTTTGACTATCATTTTTGCTGTAAGTGCTCAAAAACAGCGGAGCCCTAAAGTGATACAAACAATTTTTGGCTAGAGTTTGCAGTAGGATGTTGATAACAACATTAAATAGAGGATCTTTGACTCTCATTTCTGCTGTAGGTCCTCAAAAACAGCAGCCTCCTCCTGTCTTATAAACAATCTTTGACTAGAGTTTGCAGTAGGTCGTTAATAACAACATATATAGATGATCTTTGGCTATCATTTTGGCTGTAGGTGCTCAAAAACAGCAGAGCCCTCATGTGATACAAAAATCTTTGGTTAGATTTTGCAGTAGGTTGTTGATAACATTGTCAAATAGAGGCTCTTTGACTATCATTTTGGCTGTAGGTCCTAAAAAACAGCAGCGCCCTCCTTCATATAAACAATATTTGACTAGAGTTTGCAGTAGGTTGTTAATAACAATATTACATAGAGGATATTTGACTATCATTTTGGCTGTAGGTGCTCAAAAACAGCAGATCCCTCATGCGTTACACACAATTTTTGACAAGAGTTTGCAGTAGGCTGTTAATAACAACATTATGTAGAGGATCTTTGTCTATCATTTTGGCTGTAAATGCTCAAAAACAGCAGAGCCCCCATGTGATTTAAACAATCTTTGGCTAGAGTTTGCAGTAGGTTGTTGATAACAATGTCAAATAGAGGCTCTTTGACTATCATTTTGGCTGTAGGTCCTAAAAAACAGCAGCTTCCTCCTTCATATGAACAATCTTTGATTAGAGTTTGCAGTAGGTTGTTAATAACAACATTACATAGAGGACATTTGACTATCATTTTGGCTGTAGGTGCTCAAAAACAGCAGATCCCTCATGCGTTACACACAATTTTTGACTAGAGTTTGCAGTAGGCTGTTAATAACAACATTATGTAGAGGATCTTTGTCTATCATTTTGGCTGTAAATGCTCAAAAACAGCAGAGCCCCCATGTGATTTAAACAATCTTTGGCTAGAGTTTGCAGTAGGTTGTTGATAACAATGTCAAATAGAGGCTCTTTGACTATCATTTTGGCTGTAGGTCCTAAAAAACAGCAGCTTCCTCCTTCATATGAACAATCTTTGATTAGAGTTTGCAGTAGGTTGTTAATAACAACATTACATAGAGGACATTTGACTATCATTTTGGCTGTAGGTGCTCAAAAACAGCAGATCCCTCATGCGTTACACACAATTTTTGACTAGAGTTTGCAGTAGGCTGTTAATAACAACATTATGTAGAGGATCTTTGTCTATCATTTTGGCTGTAAATGCTCAAAAACAGCAGAGCCCCCATGTGATTTAAACAATCTTTGGCTAGAGTTTGCAGTAGGTTGTTGATAACAATGTCAAATAGAGGCTCTTTGACTATCATTTTGGCTGTAGGTCCTAAAAAACAGCAGCTTCCTCCTTCATATGAACAATCTTTGATTAGAGTTTGCAGTAGGTTGTTAATAACAACATTACATAGAGGACATTTGACTATCATTTTGGCTGTAGGTGCTCAAAAACAGCAGATCCCTCATGCGTTACACACAATTTTTGACTAGAGTTTGCAGTAGGCTGTTAATAACAACATTATGTAGAGGATCTTTGTCTATCATTTTGGCTGTAAATGCTCAAAAACAGCAGAGCCCCCATGTGATTTAAACAATCTTTGGCTAGAGTTTGCAGTAGGTTGTTGATAACAATGTCAAATAGAGGCTCTTTGACTATCATTTTGGCTGTAGGTCCTAAAAAACAGCAGCTTCCTCCTTCATATGAACAATCTTTGATTAGAGTTTGCAGTAGGTTGTTAATAACAACATTACATAGAGGACATTTGACTATCATTTTGGCTGTAGGTGCTCAAAAACAGCAGATCCCTCATGCGTTACACACAATTTTTGACTAGAGTTTGCAGTAGGCTGTTAATAACAACATTATGTAGAGGATCTTTGTCTATCATTTTGGCTGTAGATCCTCAAAAACAGCAGCGCCCTCCTATCATATAAACAATCTTTGACTAGAGTTTGCAGTAGGTCGTGAATAACAACATTAACTAGAGGATATTTGGCAATGATTTTGGCTGTAGGTGCTCAAAAACAGCAGAGCCCTCATGGGATACAAAAATATTTGGCTAGATTTTGCAGTAGGTTGTCGATAACAATGTTAAATAGAGGATCTTTGTCTCTCATTTTGGCTGTAGGTCCTCAAAAACAGCAGCTCCCTACTGTCATATAAACAATCTTTGGCTACAGTTTGAAGAAGGTCGTTAATAACAATGTTTTATAAAGGATCTTTGACTATCATTTTTGCTGTAGGTCCTCAAAAACAGAAGAGCCCTATTGTCATATAAAACATTGTTAGCTAGAGTTTGCAGTAGATTGTTAATAACAGTGTCATTAGAGGATCTTTGGATTGTGATTTTGCAGTTCTGTAGGTCGGTAAAAACAGCAATATTCATGTCACATAGAAGATATTTGACCAGTGTTTTTGCTGTTGGTCCTCAAAAACAGCAGAGCCGTGCTGTAATATAGTTGATTTTAGGCTTGTGTTTTCATGAAAGGTTATTTACAACAGCAGAGTGAGCTCGTCATTTAGAGGAAATTCGGATTGTGGCTTTGCCGTACAGTGGGTCAGTAAAAACAGCAGTAATCCTGTCACATTGAGGATCTTTGACTAGTGTTTTTGCTGTCAGTCCTCAAAAACAGCTAAGCCCTTCTGTCATATAAACAATATTTTACTAGAGTTTCCAGTAGGTTGTTAATAACAGCAGAGCACTCACTCATATAATGTAGAGGATCTTTGGATTGTGATTTTGCAATACTGTCGGTCAGTAAAACCAGCAGTACTCCTGTCAAATAGAGGATCTTTGAGTAGTGTTTTGCTATAGGTCCTCAAAAACAGCAGAGCCCTCCTGTTATATAAACAATATTTGACTAGAGTTTGCACTAGCTTGTTAATAACAGCAGAGCACTCACTCTTGTTATGTAGAGGATCTTTGGATTGTGATTTTGCAATACTGCCGGTCAGTAAAACCAGCAGTATTCATGTCACATACAGAATCTTTGCTGTCGGTGCTCAAAAGCAGCAGAGCCCTCCTGTCATATAGAAGATCTTTGACTAGAGTTTGCAGAGGTCGCTAATAACAGCAGAGTACTCACTCATGTTATGTAGAGGATCTCTGGATTGTAATTTTGCAATGCTGTCAGTCAATAAAACCAGCAGTATTCCTATCACATAGAGGATCTTTGACTAGTGTGTTTGCTATCAGTCCACAAAAACAGCAGAGCTCTCCTGTCATATAAAAATGTTTGACTAGAGTTTGCAGTAGGTTGTTATGAACAGCAGCGCACTCACTCGTGTAATGTAGAGGATCTTTGGATTGGGATTTTGCAATACTGTCGGTCAGTAAAACCAGCAGTATACCTGTCACATAGAGGATCTTTGCTGTAGGTGCTCAACAACAACAGAGCCCTCCTGTCTTATAAATAATCTTGGACCACAGTTTGCACTAGGTTGTTAATAACAGCAGAGCACTCACTCATACAATGTAGAGGATCTTTGGATTGGGATTTTGCAAGACTGTCGGTCAGTAAAACCAGCAGTACTCCTGTGACATAAAGGATCTTTGCTGTCAGTGCTCAAAAACAGCAGAGCCCCCCCTGTCATATAGGAGATCTTTGTCTAGATTTTGCACTGGGTTGTTAATAACAGCAGAGCACTCACTCTTGTTATGTAGAGGATCTTTGGATTGTGATTTTGCAATACTGCCGGTCAGTAAAACCAGCAGTATTCCTGTTACATAGAGGATCTTTGCTGTCGGTGCTCAAAAACAGCAGAGCCCTCCTGTCATATAGAAGATCTTTGACTAGAGTTTGCAGAGGTCGCTAATAACAGCAGAGTACTCACTCATGTTATGTTGAGGATCTCTGGATTGTAATTTTGCAATACTGTCAGTCAATAAAACCAGCAGTATTCCTGTCACATAGAGGATCTTTGACAAGTGTTTCTCCTAAAGGTCCTCAAAAACAACAGAGCACTCACTCATGTTATGTGGAGGATCTTCGAATTGGGATTTTGCAATACTGCCGGTCAGTAAAATCAGCAGTATTCCTGTCACATAGAGTATCTTTCACTAGTGTTTTTGCTATAGGTCCTCAAAAACAGCTAAGCTGTCCTGTCATATAGACAATCTTTGGTTTGTGTTTTAACAAAGGGTTGTCAACAACCACAGAGGGATCTGGTCACATAGATGATCTTTGTTCAGCGGGGACACACTCTGTATGCGCGTTTGAAGGCTTCCTGTGCAAACGATTCCTTTCTTAAACTCGTTGGTCCGTCCAACGGTCGCCTTCGGGCCGAGGAGAGCGTGACTTGCAACCTCCGCACGTTCATAAGACGACTGTACCTTTAAGGTCAAGGTGAGCGGCAAAGCAAGCGCCTCGAATGAAGTTAAACAACGTTTCAATTATCCTTATCGACAGCGGAGGCGTGCCTCGTCCTGTCACTGTTGGAGGGGGGGCTTTGGACTTTGGGGACAAGCTGCCGAGACATTGATGGATCTCAGTCCTGCTTTCCATAATCCTTTTTCCAGGAAAAGAAGAAGGACAAGAGGGAGCATCCCGTGATCGTCACACCGGCCTCTCATTGGACGACAAGCCAGGAAGTAACGATTGTGAGGACTTTTCTTCCCCTCTGGACTAGGATTTGGCTTTCACTTCACAAAATAAAAACGTGAAGCTTTTATGGAGCTGGAAGTGATGGCCGTGCTCCCGAGGACACGTGAGAAGTGGCTGATGAAAGGTCTGGGTGAGGCCGCCGTCAGATATGGTTGAGATATGGTTGAGATATGGGCGAGCTGAGGATATCCTGAGGCGGCCTGATAATATAAAGTGGACTTTTGCAACCTTCAGTCTCTCCTCCTGCCTCCTGGCGCATCTCTGCAACCTGTTGATGGTCGCAGTGGAAACGGCAACGTCCACCCCAAAATATACACGCTAAAAAACAATGTGTCGATTTAACGGAAAACATTTTTTTTCGAATGAAGCACGATTCTTACCTATAACGACATATATATGTATATATATATATATATATACATATATATATATATATATATATATATATATATATATATATATATATACATATATATATACATATACAGTGGGGCAAAAAAGTATTTAGTCAGCCACCGATTCTGCAAGTTCTCCCACTTAAAATGATGACAGAGGTCTGTAATTTTCATCATAGGTACACTTCAACTGTGAGAGACAGAATGTGAAAAAAAAATCCAGGAAATCACATTGTAGGAATTGTAAATAATTTATTTGTAAATTATGGTGGAAAATAAGTATTTGGTCAATCATTCAAAGCGCTCACTGATGGAAGGAGGTTTTGGCTCAAAATCTCACGATACATGGCCCCATTCATTCTTTCCTTAACACGGATCAATCGTGTATATATATATATATATATATATATATATATATATATATATATATATATATATATATATATATATATATATATATATATATATATATATATATAAATATATATATATATATATATATATATACATATATACCTTTCCGCAATAATTGTGATTACTTTTGGGTTAACTATGAACAAATGCGATTAATCACGATTAAATATTTTAGTCATTTGACAGCCCTAATATATATACATATATATATATATGAATGTATTTTGAATCGAAAATCGATTCTGAATCGAATTGTTAGACCTAAGAATTGAATGGAATCGTGTGGTGCCCTAAGACTCACAGCCCTAGTAAACACTACATTGCCTTACATTTACCTTTCTGTCCCGCCTCCACCCACAGAGACAAAGACAGTGGATGACTGACAAGAGTGTATACTCAGTCTTTTCATTCCATTTTAGTTAAGTTAAGTTAAAGTTAAAGTACTAATGATTGTTCCACACACACTAGGTGTGGCGAAATTTGTCCTCTGCATTTGACCCATCCCCTTGTTCAGCCCCCCCCCCCCCCACACCCGGGAGATGAGGAGAGCAGTGGGAAGCAGCTGTCCCGCGCCCCGGGATCATTTTTGGTGATTTAACCCCCAATTCCAACCCTTGATGTTGAGTGCCAAGCAGGGAGGTAATGGCTCCCATTTTTATAGTCTTTGGTAGGACTCGGTCGGGGTTTTGAACTCACAACCTACGGATCTCAGGGTGGACACTCGTCCACTGAGAAGGTGACTCAAAAAGTTGCAGGCAGATTTTCTTCAAACTTTTAGGAACCGTCAGAAATGGGATAAAGAATACGTGATTACATTTTGGGGCTGATCTTGATCCCGTCCGGATTCAGGACTTCTGGCATGTACATTTGAAGTGAAGTGAATTATATTTATATAGAGCTTTTTCTCTAGTGACTCAAAGCGCTTTATTTTGTGAAACCCAATATCTAAGTTACATTTAAACCAGTGTGGGTGGCACTGGGAGCAGGTGGGTAAAGTGTCTTGCCCAAGGACACAACGGCAGTGACTAGGATGGCGGGAGCGGGGACCGAACCTGGAACCTTCAAGTTGCTGGAACGGCCATTAATATATATATATGTTTTATATTTTGGTGTTTTATGAATGTTATGAGTTTTAAACATCGCCATAGTTTTGCCTATAGTTGATGATTTAAGATTTTAAAAATAAGAACAAATGGACTTCTACATGATTTGCCCAAGTAGATGGACAGGACCATTTAAAAAAAAATGAAAAAATAAATACTAATCTATATGATTTTTATTATACTTTTTCTGCAGTGCCCTGTTTGTTGTTATCTTTAAAAATATATTTTTTAAATATTGCATCAAATTAAGATTAATGTTGATAATATATTGGTGCAAGTATACCCAACAGCTAAGCACACAAGCTAAAATGTGACATTTGTCAATATAAACAACAGTCCAACAGTTGCATATTGCTTACACAAACTACAAACTCGCCGAGGCAGAATTGAAAAGCAGCCAGTAACAAACGTGTCCGCATCATTCCACTTAAAGGCCTACTGAAACCCACTACTACCGACCACGCAGTCTTAGATTAGATTAGATTAGATTAGATTAGATAGTACTTTATTCATTCCGTCAGGAGAGTTCCTTCAGGAAAATTACAATTTTTAGCACAATCCCATTCAAGATCAGACAAACATTACAGGGAGACAGAACTGGATCGCTGACGGGTCTGCCGGCTCCCAGCGCCCCTTACAAAAAAAGATGAGATACAGGTAAACAAGGGGGGGGAATAGAAGATTAAAATGAAACAAAAAGAAATCGGTCTTAGCCTGAGCCTTGGAGAGGGGGGTGCGGACTGAGGCCAAGGGGAAAAAAAAAAAAAAAAAACTCATAGCCATAGTACACATCCCTCTTCCATGTGTGTAAGAGGGAAACATCAAACATCAAAGAACACATAGGACATTAAAGACATTAAAGCAGCAGATACAAGCAGACACTTCTACATACAGCTATGAATAAAAAGTAAAAGAAACATATCCACTGTGGTGGCCTCTGCGGTGTTCTACGCCATCGTCCGCTGGGGAGGAGGGAGCATGGCCAGAAACAGAAGCAGACCCAACAAAGCAACCAAGACAGCTGACTCCACTCTCGGCCAGTGTCCAGTCCGCATGGATGAGCGAGGATACGTCCAAGGTGACTGAGGTGTCCGACACCTGCTCACCCAGTCAAGACACCGCGAAGCCTCTCCGTCCCAGTAGCTCAGTGCCAGCTCCGCAGCCCTGTCCCCTCATCCACATCTCCTCCAGTCCCTCCAAACGGACTCCGGTGTGGCAGACACCCAGCAGCTGGTCTCCATGGCCAAAAGGCTCCCGGGAGGCAGATCCAGAAGTCCACAAAAAAAAGCACCACAGAGGTCACAAAAGTGGCACCCCTTGTCACACAGTCCCAAAGGGTCCCAGACCAAAAGGCAAAAAAATATAATAACACATGAAAACAAGAGGGAAACACAAAAGGATGACACAAGAGCACAGAGCTCCTGCCTATAGCAGCCACTACAGCAGCGCCATCTTGGAAAAAAAAATAATAATAATTAAAAAAAAAAATAATAATAATAATAGTTTATATATCAATGATGAAATATTAACATTGCAACACATGCCAATACGGCCTTTTTAGTTTACTAAATTGCAATTTTAAATTTCCCGCGAAGTGTCCTGTTGAAAACGTCGCGGAATGCTGACGTGTACGCGTGACGTCACGGACTGTTGGGAAATATTAGCGCTGCGCACACACACAGCTAAAAGTCGTCTGCTTTAACCGCATAATTACACAGTATTTTGGACATCTGTGTTGCTGAATCTTTTCCAATTTGTTCAATTAATAATGGAGAAGTCAAAGTAGAAAGATGGAGTTGGGAAGCTTTAGCCACACAAACACACGGTGATTCCTTGTTTAAAATTCCCGGAGGTGAAACTTTACAATGGATCACAGCGGTCACGCGAACATGGATCCCGGCCAAATGTCAACCAGCAGTTTTCGGTGAGAAAATTGTGGTAAAAAGTCGCCACTTACCGGAGATCAGCTGAGCTTGTGCCGTCCGTACAGCTGCCGTCAACTTCCATCAGACACTGGCCTCAACACACCCGTGGATACACCCTTCTGACTATCAGGTAATATTAAACTCACTAAAACAATAGCAACACAATAGAAAGATAAGGGATTTCCCAGAATTATCCTAGTAAATGTGTCTAAAAACATCTGAATCCGTCCCAATGCAATCGCGTTTTTTTTTTTTTTTCTAGTGCGTCGCTATCAATATCCTCATACACAAATCTTTCATCCTCGCTCAAATTAATGGGGAGATTGTCGTTTTCTCTGTCCGAAAAGCTCTTGCTGCTGGAGGCTCCCATTAAAAACAATGTGAGGATATGAGGAGCCATCAACGAGTGACGTCATCGTCTGCGACTTCCGGTCCTCTCCAAGGTTTCTCATAGTCATCATTGTCACTGGCGTCCCACTGGGTGTGAGTTTTCCTTGCCCTTATGTGGGTTCTTCCGAGGATGTCGTAGTCGTAATGGTTAGTACAGTCCTTTGAGACATTTGTGATTTAGGGCTATATAAATAAACATTGATTGATTGATTGATTGATTTTCTGTTAGCGACCAAAAGTTGCGAACTTCATCGTGGATGTTCTCTACTAAATCCTTTCAGCAAAAATATGGCAATATCGCGATATGATCAAGTATGACACATAGAATGGACCTGATATCTCCGTTTAAATAAGAAAATCTCATTTCAGTAGGCCTTTAAATCGGTCATGGGCTTGACTTCATGAGTTGTGGTGGCCACTAGGTGTTGTTCATCGTCACAGGGGAGGGGCGGAGTCACAGTCAGGTGTGCCAATACTCGGACCAATGGTAGCTAAGGATGTGTCGATAATTTGTTTTTTTGCTTTATTTATGGAGGGGACTATCTATGTTTCACCATCCAGTCTTGCCCAGCCTGTACCCTCCCACATTGACACTCCTCTACCCCCCTCCTATTGGGAGGCTATTTTTTGCCCCTCTTCACTAAATAAGGCCGTGCAGCGCGGCCGGGGGACGAGGGGTGTGCCTCCATCGCTGCTACCTTGCTATAAAAGTGTCGGGACGATGGGGGTTTCCTCTGATCTCGCCCTTCTTCCTTACCCTCCCCCACTCTCTCTCTCCCTCATCCCCCACCCATCCCCCCACCCCGTCCTTCAACTCCAAGTTGTCCATAACCTGCTCTACCCAACTTGCTTATATTCTCTATTGACATGTCATTTATTTTGGAGGCTACTTTTTTTTTTTTATTATTATTATTATTCCCTTTTATTTTGAAGGACTTTATTCTTGTATTTTGACTGGAGGGATGGCAAAGGAATATGACGACGAAAGAACCAAAAGTAAGCAATAATTGTGATTATTCTTAAAAGATGTAATTTCACCTTTTTTTAAAAATAATATTTATTTATTTAGAACCTGTTTGTTTATTTGTACATTTATTTGTGTACATTCTTAATAGAGGTCAGAATGCACCTAATCCCTTTTTGGTTTAGTCTGCGCTCAAATTAGGATTTTATAATACTTAAAAAAGAAATGTTTTATTCTTATTCATTTTTTCATTATTTTTTATAAAAATGTACTACACTTTTAAATACTATTTTGGGTTTTTTTGTACAAAAATTACACCTATTAAAATATATGCATTAGTATTATTTTCTTTATAATCCTGATATTTTCAACATCTAAAAAAAATCTACAGCATTTATTTGAGCTATTATCATTAATCTATATATATATATATATAGATTATCATTAATCTATATATATATATATATATAGATTAATGATAATAGCTCAAATAAATGCAGTAGATGTTTACATATATATATATATATATATATATATATATATGTGTATATATATATATATATTTTTTTTATTTTCATCAAAAATATTAAAAATATTTTTTTTAAATAAAAAAATACAAAAAAAATTAAAACCAGTCTGTATAATCCTGATGTTTTCAACATCCCAAAAAATGTCTTACATTTACTTGAGCTCTTAAAATATTTATTATTTATTAATATTTTTCCCATACAAAATTTGATATCAAAATAATTCAACAAAATGTGTTATTATTTATTAAGTGTTGAAAAATGTACCATACCTTTAAATACAATTTAATTCCGTAAAATTACACTTTATAAAATATAACTTTTGAATTTTATAAATGTGTTTAATGTTTTATACATTTTATCTTCATAAAATAGATAAATGAATTAAAAGTAAAATATCCTAAAATAATCTTGATAGTTTCAACATCTAAAAAAATATCTCTTGCATTTATTTTAGCTATTATCATATTATTATTTATTATTATTTTTCCATGTAAAATTGTATTTCAAAATACTTAAACAAAATCGTTGGAATACTTATGTATTAAGTAAGTTTGGAAAAATATTCCACACCTTTAAATACTATTTGATTGTCTAAAATACACCTAATAAAATATCATTTTAGATTTCTATTTATTTTTAATGTTTTTTTTTTTGTTTGTTTTTTTTATTTTTAGAAAATAGATCCATAAATAAAAAGTAAAATATACCTATATAATCCTGATATCTTTCACATCTAAAAAAATGTGTCTTGCATTTATTTGGGCTATTATCATATTTATTATGTATGAATACTTTTTTATTTAAGAATGAAATATAATTTTTGAATTTTATAAATCTAATTTATGTTTTATAAAAAAAAATTTCTTCAGAAATGTAGAGTCAAATATAACTGTATAATCCTGATATTTTCAACATTTACAACATGTAGTTCTTATATTTATCCAGGCTATATTATTTCAAAAACATACATTATTTAAAATCATTTAAAAATATTTGTTCATGAAGTGCACTGATGATGATTGTAATTGAATAATTGAATGGTGCTGCACTTGTGTCCAGACCTGCACCAAAAAGCCACTTTTTTTTTCAATCGGATGCGACGGTTTGGACATAATAATTCACAAATAATTGGGAAATTCGTCCACTACATTTAAAAGAAAAAAACATTTTAAATCCTGGTTTGTCCTTCAGCTCTCTCGCTGACCGTGGTCTCCTCGTTCGCCCTTTCCTCTGTCCGCCGTGGACGGACAGCTGACACATTCCACTGCCCAGTCATCACTTCACAAACCTCTCAGTGGTTATTGGCTCCTTTTTTTTTTTTTTTTCACTGGGTCACCCCTCCATCTCCTCCCCTTCTTCCATCCACCTCCTCTCATTATAACCACGAGAGAGAGAGAGGCAAGTCCCGTGACCCCTTCCTTTTCTCTCCCCCCTGTCCTCTCCATCACTCCTCCTCTTCTTTCCTTTTCCTCGCCGCATCCTTAAACTCTCCATCGCTGATTCAGCTCCCAGCCTTTGCCTGCAGCACCCGCCCCTCCTGGACCGCTCTGACGTCCACCAGGTAGCTTTTCTTCTTTTCTTTGCATCCCCGCACCTGAAATGTGCTTACCGCGCCACCATTCTCCCAACTTGTGCTCCATGTGGTGGCGGAGGAGGGGGGAGAGGGGGAGGGGGAAGGAACGCCGACTCGACACATTTTAGGCAGGGTTAAAAGGTCAAAGTTTGGATTTGTTAAAAGAAAAAAAGAAAAAAAAACTTTGTATTTTAATTTGTTATGTTGCAACATTAGCTAGAAAAATATTTTTGTATTATTATTATTGAAATGTATAAAAAATATATTATTATTATTTTTATCAGATTAATCACACTTTTGAATTTGGATTAATTGTGATTCATCAGAGTAAATGACTTGTGTATCTTAAAATTCAACTCGGTAAAAATATTATTTTTGCACCAATTTCATGGTCAAACTTTTTTTTAATCATCAAGCATTATAAAAACAAATATATTTAATAATTGTAAAAAATATTTATGACCATGCAATTGGTGTAATTTTTTTTTACCAATATGCAAGTAATTTACTCTGATTAATCACGTTGACTCAAAATTCAAAATTGTGATTCATCTGATTAAAAATAAAAAATGTTTTTAATAATTGTAAAAAATATTTATGACCATGCAATTGGTGTAAAAAAAAAAGAAGTCATTTACTCACTAACTTCCGTGCGCAACCCGAGGGTCCCTGGTTCAATCCCCACCTAGTACCAACTTGGCCACGTCCGTTGTGTCCTGAGCAAGACACTTCACCCTTGCTCCTGATGGGTGCAGGTTAGCGCCTTGCATGGCAGCTCCCTCCATCAGGGATGGGTGAATGTGGAAGTAGTGTCAAAGCGCTTTGAGTACCTTGAAGGTAGAAAAGCGCTATACAAGTACAACCCATTTACCATATTTTTATCTTTAACCAGAATAATCCATCCATCCATCCATTTTCTACCGCTTGCCACGTTTAGGGTTGCGGGGTATCTCAGCTGCATTCGGGCGGTAGGCAGGGTACACCCTGGACAAGTCGCCATCTCATCGCAGGGCCACCAGTAAAATCACCCTTTTTAATTTGGATTAATCGTGATTAATCAGAGTAAATTACTTGCAAAGCTTGAATTCACCTTGAAAACCAAATTATTTCCACACCAATTTCATGGTCATACATATTTTTAAAATTATTAAAAATTATTTAAAAAAAAATTTTTATCAAATAAATCACACTTTTGAATTTGGATTAATCGTGATTAATCAGAGTAAATGACTTGCATAGCTTAATATCACCTTGATTTTTTTTTCTTTTACACCAATTGCATTGTCATTAATATTTTTTACAATTATTCAAAACATTTTTTATTTTTCATCAGATTAATCACAATTTTGAATTTGGAGTCATGGTGATTCATCAGAGTAAATGACTAGCGTATCTTAAATCCAACTTAGTAAAAAATATTTTTGCACCAATTTCATGGTCAAACTTTTTTTTTTAATCATCAAAAATTATTTAAAAATATATATTTTTATTTTTGAACCAGAATAATCCATCCATCCATCAATTTTCTACCGCTTGCCACTTTTGGGGTTGCGGGGTGTCGCCCCAGCCTATCTCAGCTGCATTCGGGCGGTAGGCAGGGTACACCCTGGACAAGTCGCCACCTCATCGCAGGGCCACCAGGATAATCCCACTTTTGAATTTGGATTCATCGTTATTAATCAAAGTAAATGACTTGCATAGCTTGAATTCACCTTGAAAACAAAAATAGTTTTACACCAATTTCTTGGTCATACATATTTTTCTAATTATTAAAAATTATTTTCCCAAAAATGTTTTATTTTTAACCAAATTAATCACACTTTTGAATTTGGATAAATCATGATTAATCAGAGTAAATGACTTGCAGAGCTTGAATTCACCTTGAAAACTTTTTTTACACCAATTTTATGGTCATAAACATGTTTTTTTAAATTATTAGCATTAACTAAAATGTATTAAGTGTGTTTTCTTTAGTAGATTAATCACACTTTTGAATTTGGATTAATCATGATTAATCAGAGTAAATGACTTGCAGAGCTTGAATTCACCTTGAAAAAAATGTTTACACCAATTTTATGGTCATGAACATGTTTTTTAAATTATTATCAATTACTAAAATGTATTAAGTGCGTTTTCTATCAGATTATACACACTTTTGAATTTGGATTAATCGTGATTAATCAGAGTAGTTGAAGTGGAAGTGAAAGTGAGTGAGTAAATGACTTGCATAGCTTAATATCAGCTTGAATTTGTTTTATTTTACACCAATTGCATTGTCATAAATATTTTCTACAATCATTAAAGTATTTTTTTATTATTAATCAGATTAATCACACATTTGAATTTGGATTCATCGTGATAAATCAAAGTAAAATGACTTGCATAGCTTGAATTCACATTGAAAAAAGTATTTTTACACCAATTTCATGGTCATGAATAGTTGTTTTAAGGTTCTATGTAAATAAACATAATTTGATGTAAAGATTAAGGTAAAAAGAAAAATCATTTCAGAACATCAAAATAAATGGCGTGCTTAATCGACAACCATATGTGATTGCGACCATTTTTTTCTTAGGTGATTAATCACAACTTAACTCGTTGATTTTGAGAGATAGCCCAAAAAAATGTATACTCACATTTGAATTACTGTGTGTTATTTGGAGTGATGATTGTAGCTGAGATAGGCGCCAGCGACCCCAAAAGGGAATAAGCGGTAGAAATGGATGGATGGATGGATTTTATTTTGAAATAACACCAACAAGAAAAATGTGGGCAAGGAAGTTTAATTTCACTTTTCTTTTTCTGTTGTAATTATGTTGTTATTTTAATAACCAAAATATTCAAGAATATCATTGCAGTCCGAGACAAGAAAAATCCTACTTTGGAGATACTTTGTTTTACAGATTATATACAGTACACATATACCCTGATCTGCACCAAAAGATCACAAATTCTTCTTTGATCCTTTAATCATGTATTGTTCTTTTATTTTTCTATAGTTGTGGATGAAATTTCGCTATTCGAAAATAAAATTATAAATTTTAAAATATAGAAAAATATGTTGTATATTTCTTTATTTGATTTTATCTTACATAAACTAAAACCATTTTTTTATTTATCTATCGAAATCATTACATACAGTATGTTTTTAATATGTTCGTATTAAAAAATTTATGCATATATATATATATATATATATATATATATATATATATATACATATATATTGTGTATGTATGCATATGTAATATTTATATGCATATATATATATATAAGTACATATATACACACATATATATATATATATATATATATATATACACACATATGTATATATGTGATATTTATATGCATTTATGCATTTTGTGCAGCCTCAGTTCCATCCCAATGTGTGTGTGTGTGTGTGTGTGTGTGTGTGTGTGTGTGTGTGTGTGTGTGTGTGTGTGTGTGTGTGTGTGTGTGTGTGTGTGTGTGCTGATGTAAAGTTTCTAAAAGTATCACACACGTGCTTCCACTGCCCGTGCTAATTTTAACGAGGGTGCAAATACGGTGCGGAGGAGAGGCGGTCCCCTTGGGCCCCTCTGTGAGACCACGTGTCAGGTGACCGACGTGCGGCTGTTGAAATGGTCCCCAGTTATTATTAGTTTGAATGTGCTTTATTTAAATAAGAGGATGACATCACTTGTGTTTATTTATGAGCCCATTTTAATATTGACTTCATTGACATGTGCAACTTCCACATTCAAGTGAATGATTAATGTACTTATCAGGGCTAATAAAACAAAAAAAGATGAATGAAAGAGCAAATAAAAGTTGAGTTATATGTTTATTTTAATATGGATTTAATTGTTATATATTGTTTTACTTATAAATTAACATCCACATTCTAAAAAATAATGTATTTATTCATTTGTTGAATCCAGTGCTAATATGACAAAAAAGACGAATGAAAAGGAAAAATAACACAACAAAAAAGCTGAGAAATGTAATTATTTTTCTTCGGATTTAATATTAATATATTATTCTATTTTTTACTATATATGTCATTTGTTATTTTAGTTAAAATGTAACGTCCCACTGGCAGTGTTTTCTATTTTCTTAGTTTTTAAGATTTTGTTGATTTAATGAGTTATACATATACATACATGTATGTATATACATACATGTGTGTATATATATATATATATATATATATATATATATATATATATATATATATATATATATATATATATATTAGGGCTGCGAATCTTTAAATATCGATTCTTGGGGTCACCATTCGATAATATATTTATTTTTTTGATTCGATTCGATTCTCTATTCAAAAACGATATTTTTCTGATTCAAAACGATTCTGTATTCATTCAATACATAGGATTTCAGCAGGATCTACCCCAGTCTGCTGACATGAAAGCAGAGTAGTAGATTAAAAAAAAAAAAGCTTTTACAATTGTAAAGGACAATTTTTTATCAACTGATTGCAATATAGTAAATTTGTTTTAACTATTAAACGAACCAAAAATATGACTTATTTTATCTTTGTGAAAACATTGGAAACAGTGTGTTGTCAAGCTTATGAGATGCGATGCAAGTGTAAGGCACGGTGACACTATTGTTCTTTTTTTTTATTTTTATAAAAGTCTAACGATAATGTCAATGAGGGATTTTTAATCACTGCTATGCTGAAATTATAACTAATATTGATACTGTTATTGATAATATTCATTTTTGTTTTACTACTTTTGGTTTGTTCTGTGTCGTGTTTGTGTCTCCCCTCAATTGCTCTGTTTATTGCAGTTCTGAGTGTTGCTTGGTCAGGTTTGGTTTTGGAATTGGATTGCATTGTTATGGTATTGCTGTGTAGTGGTTTGTTGGATTGATTAAAAAAAATAAGAAAATTAAAAAATTAAAAATTAAAATCGATTCCGAACCGCACAACGTATTCGATTTAAATCGTATTCGAATAAATGTTTTTCCGCAACCCTAATATATATATATATATGTATATATATATATATATATATATATATATATATATATATATATATATACAAACCCCGTTTCCATATGAGTTGGGAAATTTGATTTGCAAATCCTTTTCAACCCATATTCAATTGAATGCACTACAAAGACAAGATATTTGATCTTCAAACTCATAAACTTTTTTTTGCAAATAATAATTAACTTAGAATTTCATAGCTGCAACACGGGCCAAAGTAGTTTGGAAAGGACATGTTCACTACTGTGTTGCATCACCTTTTCTTTTAACAACACTGAAAAAATGTTTTGGAACTGAGGAAACTAATTGTTGAAGCTTTGGAAAGTGTAATTCTTTCCTATTCTTGTTTTATGTAGAACTTCAGTCGTTCAACAGTCCGGGGTCTCTGCTGTCGTATTTTACGCTTCATAATGCGCCACACATTTTCCATGGCAGACAGGTCTGGACTGCAGGCTGGCCAGGAAAGTACCCGCACTCTTTTTTTACGAAGCCACGCTGTTGTAACACGTGCTGAATGTAGCTTGGCATTGTCTTGCTGAAATAAGCAGGGGCGTCCATGAAAAAGACAGCGCTTAGATGGCAGCATTTGTTGTTCCAAAACCTGTATGTACCTTTCAGCATTAATGGTGCCTTCACAGATGTGTAAGTTACCCATGCCTCGGGCACTAATGCCCCCCCATACCATCACAGATGCTGGCTTTTGAACTTTTCTTCCATAACAGTCTGGATGGTCCGCTTCCCCTTTGGTCCGGATGACACAATGTCGAATATTTCCAAAAACAATTTGAAATGTGGACTCGTCAGACCACAGAACACTTTTACACTTTGCATCAGTTCATCTTAGATGATCTCGGGCCCAGACAAGCCCGCTGCGTTTCTTGTTGTTGATAAATGGCTTTCGCTTTGCATAGTAGAGCTTAAACTTGCACTTACAGATGTAGCGACGAAATGTATTTAGTGACGGTGGTTTTCTGAAGTGTTCCTGAGCCCATGTGGTGATATCCTTTAGAGATTGATGTCGGTTTTTGATACAGTGCCGTCCGAGGGATCGAAGGTCACAGTCATTCAAAATTGGTTTCCGGCCATGCCGCTTACGTGGAGTTATTTCTCCAGATTCTCTGAACCCTTTGATGATATTATGGACCGTAGATGTTGAAATCCCTAAATTTCTTGCAATTGCACTCTGAGAAACGTTGTTCTTAAACTGTTTGACTATTTGCTCACGCAGTTGTGGACAAAGGGGTGTACCTCACTCCATCCTTTCTTGTGAAAGACTGAGCATTTTTTGGGAAGCTGTTTTTATACCCAATCATGGAACCCACCTGTTCCCAATTTGCCTGCACACCTGTGGGATGTTCCGAATAAGTGTTGGATTAGCTTTCCTCAACTTTGTCAGTGTATATTGCCACCTTTCCCAACTTCATTGTCACGTGTTGCTGGAATCAAATTCTAAAGTTAATGATTATTTGCACAAAAAACATTGTTTAGCAGTTTGAACATAAAATATATTGTCTTTGTAGGATATTCAACTGAATATGAGTTAAAAATTATTTGCAATCGGTGTATTCCGTTTATATTTACATCTAACAAATATTGCCAACTCATATGGAAACAGGGTTTGTATATACATGTATTTTTATATACGTACATATACTGTATTTAGTCATTCGTATACAATGTTGGTTACACTATCTACAGCCTTATGTGTCAAAGTCAAGGCCAGTGGGCCAGATCCAAAAAACAATTTGAAATGTGGACAAGTCAGACCACATAACTCTTTTCCACTTTGCATCAGTCCATCTTTAATGAGCTCGGGCGCTGCGAAGCCTTTCTGGGTGTTGTTGAGTGTTCCTGAGTCAATGTGGTGATATCCTTTACACACTGATGTCGCTTTTTGATGCAGTACCGCCTGAGGGATCCAAGGTAACGGGCCTTCCATGTTGGTTTTCGGCCTTGCAGTGATTTCTCCGGATTCTCTGAACCTTTTGATGATATTACGGACCTTAAATGGTGAAATCATTTAATGCCTTGCAATAGCTGGATGAAAAAAAAAAATCTTAAACAATTTGCTCGCGCATTTGTTCACAAAGTGGTGATCCTTGCCCCATCCTTGTTTGTGAATGACTGAGCATTTCATGGAAGCTGTTTTTATACCCAATTATGGCACCCACCTGGTCCCAATTAGCCTGTTCACCTGTGGGATGTTCCAAATAAGTGTTTGATGAGCATCCCTCAACTTTCTCAGTCTTTTTTACCACTTGTGCCAGCTTTTTTGAAACATGAAAAAAGACTTCAAACTCCAAATGAGCTAATATTTGTAAAAAATAACAATGTTTTCCAGTATGAACATCAAATATCTTGTCTTTGCAGTCCATTCAATTGAATATATGTTGAAAAGGATTTGCAAATAACTGTATTCTGTTTTTATTTACCATCGACGTGCCAACTTCACTGGTTTTGGGTTTTTCATATATACGTTAAAAAGTTTGGGCAGCCCTCATATGCACAATGTGTGTGGCACTACCCACAAAAAGTCGGTGGCGCTATCCACACCACGTCGGTAGCGCCTGGTGCAAAAGTGAGTGTAGTTTCTTGTGCATGTTTCGAGCAGATGGCGTCACACGGGGGCCCCGCTGAAACTTTCACGCCATCTGTGGTCATATGCCCGCACGAATTTAAACGCAAACTCGCGTGGCTCGTTTGCCGTGTCAGCACATTTCCTGTTGTATCCACAACGTCTTCCTGTTTGGACGTAAATGACCATATATGGGCCCAATCAAACGCCAGAGTGGCTAACATGATAACAGATATTTCTTTGTATTTTCATCTCTGTCACACACACACACACACACACACACACACACACACACATACTTGGATGCATTCTATAAGACACACAACGACACACACTTCATTTCATGAACAGCTCGACTCGGCCTGTAGACATTTGCTTATAAATTGCTATTGATCCCACAGTGTGTGTGTGAGTGTGTGTGGGTGTGTGTGTGTGTGTGTGTGTGTGTGTGTGTGTGTGTGTGTGTGTGTGTGTGTGTGTGTGTGTGCGTGCGTGCGTGCGTGCATGCGTGCGTGCGCGCGTGTGTGTGTTTAGTCCCGCAAGTTTTATTTCTTAGTTTAGTTATACAAGTTTTAGTCGCCAATTTATTCCAGCAACTTTTAGTCCTTAGTTCAGTAATACAAGTTTTAGTCCTTAGTTTGGGCCAACAATCTTTAATCCTTAATTTAGTCATACAAGTTTTAGTCCTTAGTTTACTTATACAAGTTTTAGTCCTAAATTTAGTCCAACAATTTTTAATCCTTAGTTTAGTCACGCAAATTTTAGTGCTTAGTTTAGTCCTGCAAGATTAGTCTTAGTTTAGTCATACAAGTTTTAGTCGCCAATTTATTCCTGCAACTTTTAGTCCTTAGTTTAGTCCAATATTTTGAATCCTTATTTTAGTCGTACAAGTTTTAATCCTTAGTTTAGTTATACAAGTTTTAGTCGCCAATTTATTCCTGCAACTTTTAGTCCTTAGTTCAGTAATACAAGTTTTAGTCCTTAGTTTAGGCCAACAATCTTTAATCCTTGGTTTAGTCATACAAGTTTTAGTCCTTAGTTTACTTATACAAATTTTAGTCCTTATTTTAGTCAAACAATTTTTAATCCTTAGTTTAGTCACGCAAATTGTAGTGCTTAGTTTAGTCCTGCAAAATTAGTCTTAGTTTAGTCATACAAGTTTTAGTCGCCAATTTATTCCTGCAACTTTTAGTCCTTAGTTTAGTCCAACATTTTGAATCCTTATTTTAGTCGTACAAGTTTTAATCCTTAGTTTAGTTATACAAGTTTTAGTCGCCAATTTATTCCTGCAACTTTTAGTCCTTAGTTCAGTAATACAAGTTTTAGTCCTTAGTTTAGGCCAACAATCTTTAATCCTTAGTTTAGTCATACAAGTTTTAGTCCTTAGTTTACTTATACAAGTTTTAGTCCTTAGTTTAGTCCAACAATTTTTAATCCTTAGTTTAGTCACGGACATTTTAGTGCTTAGTTTAGTCCTGCAAGATTAGTCTTAGTTTAGTCATACAAGTTTTAGTCGCCAATTTATTCCTGCAACTTTTAGTCCTTAGTTTAGTCCAACATTTTGAATCCTTATTTTAGTCGTACAAGTTTTAGTCCTTAGTTTAGTTATACAAGTTTTAGTCGCCAATTTATTCCTGCAACTTTTAGTCCTTAGTTCAGTAATACAAGTTTTAGTCCTTAGTTTAGGCCAACAATCTTTAATCCTTGGTTTAGTCATACAAGTTTTAGTCCTTAGTTTACTTGTACAAATTTTAGTCCTTAGTTTAGTCTAACAATTTTTAATCCTTAGTTTAGTCACACAAATTTTAGTCCTTAGTTTAGTCCTGCAAGATTAGTCTTAGTTTAGTCATACAAGTTTTAGTCGCCAATTTATTACTGCAACTTTTACTCCTTAGTTTAGTCCAATATTTTGAATCCTTATTTTAGTCATACAAATTTTAGTCCTTAGTTTAGTTATACAAGTTTTAGTCGCCAATTTATTCCTGCGACTTTTAGTCCTTAGTTTAGTCATACAAGTCTTAGTCCTTAGCTTAGTCCAAAAATCTTTAATCCTTGGTTTAGTCATACAAATTTCAGTCCTTAGTTTACGTATACAAGTTTTAGTCCTTAGTTTAGTCCAACAATCTTTAATCCTTAGTTTAGTCCTGCAAGTTTTAGTCCTTATTTTAGTCATACAAGTTTTAGTCCTTTGTTTAGTCACATAAGTTTTAGTCGCCATTTTATTCCTGCAACTTTTAGTCCTTAGTTTAGTCCAACAATCTTTAATCTTTAGTTTAGTTGTACAAGTTTTAGTCCTTAGTTTAGTTATACAAATTTTGGTCTCCAATTTATTCCTGCGACTTTTAGTCTTTAGTTTAGTCCAACAATCTTTAATCCTTAGTTTAGTCATAAAAGTTTCAGTCCTTAGTTTACTTATACAAGTTTTAGTCCTTAGTTTAGTCCAACAATCTTTAACCCTACTTTAGTCCTACAAGTTTTAGTCCTCAGTTTAGTCAAACAAGTTTTAGTCCTTAGTTTAGTCACACAAGTTTTAGTCGCCAATTTATTCCTGTAACTTTTAGTCTCTAGTTTAGTCCAACAATCTTTAATATTTAGTTTAGTCATACAAGTTGTAGTCCTTAATTTAGTTATACGAGTTTTAGTCGCCAATTAATTCCTGCAACTTTTAGTCCTTAGTTTAGTCCAACAATCTTTAATCCTTAGTTTAGTCATACAAGTGTTAGTCCTTATTTTACTTGTACAAGTTTTAGTCCTTAGTTTAGTCAAACAATCTTTAATCCTTAGTTTAGTCCTGCAAGTTTTAGTCCTTAGTTTAGTCATACAAGTTTTAGTCCTTAGTTTAGTCACACAAGTTTTAGTCGCAAATGTATTCCTGCAACTTTTAGTCCTTAGTTTAGTCCAACAATCTTTAATATTTAGTTAATTCATACCCGTTTTAGTGCTTTGTTTAGTCAAACAATCTTTAATCCTTAATTTAGTTAAAAAAGTTTTAGTCTTTTGTTTAGTCAAACGATCTTTAATCACTAGTTTAGTTAAGAAAGTTTTAGTCCTTAGTTTAGTCCAACATCTTTAATCCTTAGTTTAGTCCTGCAAGATGTCGTCCTTAGTTTAATCCTGTAAGTTTTAGTCCTTACTTTAGTACTGCAAGTTGTAGTCCTTAGTTTAGTCCTGCAAGTTTTAGTCTTCAATTTAGATATGTAACTTTTAGTCATTTGTTTAGTCCTATATGTTTTTGTTGTAGTCTTCAATTTAGTCCTGGAACTTTTAGTTTTTAGTTTAGTCCAACAATCTTTAATCCTTAGTTTAGTCAATTTAGTCCTGGAACTTTTAGTTCTTAGTTTAGTCCAACAATCTTTAATCCTTAGTTTAGTCATACAAGTTTTAGTTCTTAGTTTAGTTATCCAAGTTCTAGTCCTTAGTTTAGTACCAACAGTCGGTCATCCTTAGTTTAGTCCTGCAATTTTTAATCCTTAATTTAATCCTGCATGTTTTAGTCCTTAGTTTAGTCCTGCAAGTTTTAGTCCTTAGTTTAGTACTGCAACTTTCAGTCCTATATGTTTTTGTTTTAGTCTTCAATTTAGTCCTGGAACTTTTAGTTCTTAGTTTAGTCCAACACTCTTTAATCCTTGGTTTAGTCATACAACTTGTAATCCTTGGTTTAGTCCTGCATGTTGTAGTCCTTAGTTTAATCCTGCAAGTTTTAGTCCTTAGTTTAGTACTACAACTTTCGGTCCTTAGTTTATTCATAAAAGTTTTAGTCCTTAGTTTAGTCCTACAACTTTTAGTCCTTAGTTTAGTCCTACAACTTTTAGTCCTCAATTTATTTTCGTACAACTTTTGGTCCTGAAATTTTTAATACTTAATTTAATCGTACACATTTTAGTCTTTAAATTAGTCCTGCAAAGTTAAGTCTTCAATTAAATCCAACAACTGTTAGTCCTTGATTTAGTCTGTCAAGTTTTAGTTTTCAGTTTTTGTCCTGGAGATGAAGTCTAACTCTTCCAGGGTAGTTATTAGTCACTATTTTATCCCGCACTCTCGGTCCTGGGTTTAAATCTTTGGTGTCACAGTTTTGGTTCTCACTTGAACTTGGGTTCCAACCCCGGAGTTGTCAGTCTTTGAGTGGCAGTCTGGCGAGAGTCCGGCGAGTGGGTCTTGAGGACATGAGGACCGTGGAACGCCATGAAGGAGCGAGGTCTGCCTGGGGGACATACTTCTTTATATGCCCACATGAAGAAGAGCAGCTGTGGAATGTAAAGAAGTATGTATCTCAGGTGGACATCTCACCCGCACCTGACTCAAGCTAATTATTCTGTTACTTGACAAATGATACCCAATAGCATGCTAATGTTTTTTGTGCTATGTTGTTGTTATTTTGTAGCTGTTTGCCAAGGTATACACCTCAGTCATATGTAGTGCCTGATGTATGCTAATGTTAGCATGCTAGCATTGTAGACAAATTTCCCCGGTACCTCGAAGTAATATGTTTTGGTACTTGTTACAGTTAGCATTTGAGCATGTTTGCATCAGCTTGCTAGCTTTTTAGCTAATTTAGCAGGTATACACCTCAGCGTCAAATATTATGTTACATGACAAATTATACCCGTTAGCATGCTAATGTTTTTTTGCTATCTTGTTTTTTTTTATTTTTTTGTGTAGGTATACACCTCAGTCATATGTTGGTGCCTGATGTATGCTAATGTTAGCATTCTAGCAGTATAAACACTTTTCGGTAGCTTGGAGTAATATATTTTGGTACGTTTTACAGTTAGCATTTGAGCATGTTTGCATCAGCTTGCTGGCCTTTTAGCTAATTTAGCAGGTATACACCTCAGCGTCAAATATTTAGTTACTTGACAAATGATACCCGTTAGCATGCTAATGTGTTTATACTATCTTGTTTTTTTTTAGTTATTTGTGTAGATATACAACTCAGTCATGTGGTGGTGTCTGATGTATGCTAATGTTAGCATGCTAGCATTATGAACAATTTTTTCCGGTACCTCAGATTAATATATTTTGGTACTTGTTACAGTTAGCATTTTAGCATGTTTACATCAGCATGTTAGCTTTTTAGTTAATTTAACAGGTGTCTGCTTCAGTTTCATATATGTGGATGTTTCACTAATATTAACTAAAAGCTTGCAGTGGTTAACCATTTAGCACAGTACTGTTAGAATGTTAGCCTTCTTTAGATGATTTTGCCCATATTTTGTGTTAGTTGACGCTATCTGGCCAATAAATAAAAATAAATAAAAAAACATAATAAAAATGATACATGTTGTCCAATTTGGCGGACATTTCTCCAGCACCCTGAAGAAAAACAAAATTAAAAGGTTTATACCCAAAAACTCATGAAGTACTGTACTTTTGACTTGGAATGTTTTACTAATGTTTTTATTTATGCAGCTACATCTGCAGCCTTACACCGACTAGAGTCACATAACATGGAACTTGACACATGCTAACTATTAGCGTGCTAACGTTTTTTTTAGCTACATCTGTAGCCAGTCTCCTAGGAGTCATATAACATGGTACTTGACCTATGCTAACTGTTAGTATGCTAACGTTTTTTTTTTTTTTGCCACATCTGCAGCCATTCACCGTGTAGTCATATATCTTGGTACTTGACACATGCTAAATATTAGCATGCTGAATTTTTTCCGCTACATCTGCAGCCATACACCTTGTGGTCATATAACTTGGTACTTGACACATGCTAACTGTTAGCATGCTAACGTTTTTTAGGTACATCTGCAGCCATACACCTTGTAGTTATATAACTTGGTGTTTGACACATGCTAACTGTTAACATGCTCAGGGTTTTTTTAGCTACAACTGCAGCCATTCATCTAATAGAGTCCTATATCTAGGTACTTGACACATGCTAACTATTAGCATGCTAACATTTATTTTAGCTACATCTGCAGCCATTCACCATGTAGTCATATAACTTGGTACTTGACACATGCTAACTGTTAGAATGCTAACATTTTTTTTGCTACATCTGCAGCCATACACCAAGTAGTCATAAAACCTGGTACTTGACACATGCTAACTGTTAACGTGTTAACGTTTTTTTAGCTACATATGCAGTCATTCATCTAATAGAGTCCTATATCTTGGTACTTGACACATGCTATCTGTTAGCATGCTAAACATTTTCAGCAACATCTGCAGCCATATATTTTGTAGTCATGTAACTTGGTACTTGACACATGCTAATTATTAGCATGTTAACATTTTTCAGCTACATCTGCAGCCATACACCTTGTAGTCATACAACTTGGTACTTGACACATGCTAACTCTTAACATGCTAACATTTTTCAGCTACATCTGCAGCCATACACCTTGCGGTCATACAACTTGGTACTTGACACATGCTAACTATTAGCATGCTAACATTTATTTTAACTACATCTGCAGCCATTAACCATGTAGTCATATAACTTGGTACTTGACACATGCTAACTGTTAGCATGCTAACGTTTTTTTGCTACATCTGCAGCCATACACCAAGTAGACATAAAACCTGGTACTTGACACATGCTAACTGTTAACGTGCTAATGCTTTTTAGCTACATATGGAGTCATTCATCTAATAGAGTTCTATATCTTGGTACTTGATACATGCTAGCTGTTAGCATGCTAACATTTTTCAGCAACATCTGCAGCCATACATCTTGTAGTTATGTAACTTGGTACTTGACACATGCTAACTATCAGCATTTTAATATTTTTCAGCTTCATCTGCAGCCATACACCTTGTAGTCATATAACTTGGTACTTGATACATGCTAACTCTTAACATGCTAGCATTTTTCAGCTACATCTGCAGCCATACACCTTGTGGTCATACAACTTGGTACTTGACACCTGCTAACTATTAGCATGCTAACATTTATATTAGCTACATCTGCAGCCATTCACCATGTAGTCATATAACTTGGTACTTGACACATGCTAACTGTTAGCATGCTAACGTTTTTTTGCTACATCTGCAGCCATACACCAAGTAGTCATAAAACCTGGTACTTGACACATGCTAACTGTTAACGTGCTAATGTTTTTTAGCTACATATGCAGGCATTCATCTAATAGAGTCCTATATCTTGGTACTTGACACATACTAGCTGTTAGTATGCTTACATTTTTCAGCAACATCTACAGCCATACATCTTGTAGTCATGTAACTTGGTACTTGACACATGCTAACTGTTAGCATGCTAACGTTTTTTTGCTACATCTGCAGCCATACACCAAGTAGACATAAAACCTGGTACTTGACACATGCTAACTGTTAACGTGCTAATGCTTTTTAGCTATATATGCAGTCATTCATCTAATAGAGTCCTATATCTTGGTACTTGATACATACTAGCTGTTAGTATGCTTACATTTTTCAGCAACATCAGCAGCCATACATCTTGTAGTCATGTAACTTGGTACTTGACACATGCTAATTATTAGCATGTTAACGTTTTTCAGCTTCATCTGCAGCCATACAACTTGTAGTCATATAACTTGGTACTTGACACATGCTAACTGTTAGCATGCTAACATTTTTTTGCTACATCTGCAGCCACACACCTCGTGGTCATATAACTTGGTACTTGACACATGCTAACTGTTTTTGTGGCGGCTCGAGTGGACAACGCAAAAGAGGCGGAGCCTCGAACGCTGATTGGAGCGTAAGTGTGTCCCATAGGAAAGGAGGGCGTGGCGGCGGTGAGGGGGGGAAGGCGTTGGGGGGGGGGGGTGACACGGGCGCTGCTGGGCGGGTATCGGTCCGTCGCTTTCCCCGCGTCAGCTCTCATCCGGACATGAAATATGCAACAATGCTGAGCCAGCCAGGTTCTCATGACAGGAGGGGGAGGTGGGAGGGGGGAGTGAAAGTGAAAGTGAAACATACACACACACACACACACACGTACATGAGACCGGGATCAATGTGAGGGTCATTTGTTTTAATCAATTAAACAGACATCTGTTGTGTGTGTGTGTGTGTGTGTGTGTGTGTGTGTGTGTGTGTGTGTGTGTGTGTGTGTGTGTGTGTGTGTGTGTGTGTGTGTGTGTGTGTGTGTGTGTGTTCTGGCAATGCTTGCTTAATGGGGACATCGCTTTGTTTACACCAGGGGTGTAAAACGTACGGCCCGCGGGCGGGATCATGCCCACGATGAGGTTTTATCCGGCCCGTGGGATGAGTTTGCTAAGTATACAAATTAACCTGAAATTTTTGAACGAAAGAAAAAGCTCTTCTACATGTGTCTACCTCATGTTGCAATAGCAACCTGCGGCTCTTGGATCACTCTGATGTTGCTCAGCTGCATACTTGCCGACCCCCCCCCCATTTTTCCGGGAGGTTTTCCGGATTTCAGTGCCTCTCCCAGAAATCTCCCCAGGATAACATTCTCAGATTTTCACCCGGACAACTATATTGAGGGCGTGCCGTGATGGCAATGCCTTAAACGTCCTCTCGACCATGGCGTCGCGTCCGCTTTAATACTATGCCATCTGAGTGCCGGCCGGCCACATCAAGCGACTGCAAGCCATACTTGTTCAACAGCCATACAGGTTACACTGAGGGTTGTGATATAAACAACTTTAACACTCTTACTAATATGCGCCACACTGTGAACCCACACCAAACAGGAATGACAAACACATTTTGGCAGAACATCTGCACTGTAACACAACATAAGCACAAGAGAACAAATACCCAGAATCCCATGCATCCCTAATTATTCCGGGCTACATTATACACCCCCCCCCCACCCCCCACCCTCCATGCATCGGTTGAGGTGGGCGGGTTGGGGGGTCGGTGTTTGGTGGTAGCGGGTGTAGTCGGAGGAGTTCGGGATACATGGGATTCTGGGTATTTGTTCTGTTGTGTTTATGTTGTGTTACAGTGTGGATGTTCTCCCGAAATGTGTTTGTCATTCTTGTTTGGTGTGGTTTCACGGTGTGGCGCATATGAGGAAGAGTACAAAAGTTGTTTATATCACAACCCTCAGTGTAAACTGTATGACTGTTGAGCAAGTATGCCTTGCAGTCACTTATGTGTGTCTGCAGAAGCCTCATAAAACATGTGAATGGGCTGGTAAGCTGTTTGTTACAGTTGTAGAGGGCGCTGGACACATTGTCATCATAGCACGCCCTTATTATTGTTGTTTGGGTGAAAACCAGCAGACAGTCGAGAGAATGGTTGGTCTGAAGCCCCGTAGTCTCCCGGAAAAATTGAGATGGTTGGCAAATGTGATGTTCTCAAGCGGCATGCAAACAAAACTCGTGGGCCGCACTAATATTAAATTCTCATATTAAGGTGCGGGCCGCGTGTCTGAGACCCCTGGTTAATACATAGCACCAAGCAAAAAATAACGCTGTACGCTGTGTTATTTCATTTTAAATTTTAAGAGTTTTGTGACTCCCATTGTTTTCTTTATTTTGTGAAACGGGTCAAAATGGCTCTTTGAGTGGTAAAGGTTGGCGACCCCTGCTGTAGATGATGGTACATATGTATTAAAGATGCGCGGATAGGCAATTATATCATCCGCAACCGCATCACCAAAGTCGTCATCCACCCACCGTCCACCCGAACCAACATTTTATCAGAAACGCAACCGCCCGCCACCCGCCCGTTGAAATACATCAGAGGTCGACCATCTTTACCACTCAAAGAGCTATTTAAACCCGTTTCACAGATTAAAGAGGACAATGGGAACCGCTAACGTTCTCGTGATTATCCAATGGTGTTCATCCTGATGACAAGAATAAGGGCGTGCTGTGAAGCTATTGCCTTTGACACCTTCAACAACATGTACACACCGATTGTTAATCCAGTAACATGTTGTGTGTAGCTTACGCAATCACACGTACAAGATTGAAAGGCATACTGGGTGATACAGAGTACACTGATGGTTGTGATATAAACAACTTTAACACTTTAATGTGCGCTACGCTGTGAAGCCACACCAAACAAGAATGACAAACACATTTCGGGAGAACCTCCTCACAGTAACAGAAGAGAAACGCAACACAACAAATACCCAGAATCCTTTGCATCCGTGACACTTCCTGAATATATTTTACACCCCCGCGCCCCCAACCTCGCCCACCTTACCGACGCAGCGGGGGGTGACGGGGTTTGCTGCTAGCGGGGTGTATAAAATAGTCAGGAAGTGTCATGGATGCAAAGGATTCTGGGTATTTGTTGTGTTGTGTTCATGTTGTGTTACTGTGTGGATGTTCTCCCAAAATGTAATTGTCATTCTTGTTTGGTGTGGCTTCACAGCGTGGCGCATATTACTAAGAGTGTTAAAATTGTTTATATCACAACCATTAGTGTACTCCGCGGATGAGACCGCAAACCGAGCATCTCTAATATGTACAAAATAAACCACATGATGTTAGTACATCAATCGAGGAAAACGATCAAACTACATACATGGCATACTGTAATTGGATTTTGATATTTGTTTATCTTGATTGATTGAAAATGAACACCATTGAGTTGACTGATGAACATTATCACATCATTCATTCAGAAAATATAAATAACGACAAATAAAGATAGAATACTATTAACCGCAACATGTAAGTGTAAAAAAAAACACAACATTATGATTTGTACATTTTCAGAATGTGCTTCTTCTATTTTTAAACACAGAAAACAATCTGAAGGTGTCTTTATTTTTTAGTTATCGTGCAGGGATTTTATTTTACCACTTGGGAGTAGATTTTTCTCCATGTGGCCCCCGATCTAAAATGAGTTTGACACCCCTGGTTTGCACAGTCACCTTTAGGGGACCTCTGACGGTATGGGGACAAAAAAAAACAGGTCCCCGATAGGGAAACCTTTTTAAATGATAGTCCGATCCATTCTGAATGTCATGGTTATTTGGTGACGAACCCCAAGATGCAGAGAGGGAGGCAGCCATGGAATGAGAAAACGTGATTTAATTGAATACTAAGACAAAAACAAAACCAAAAGGGTACAAACACAAAGCGCGCACGAGGCGGATAATCAAACAAAAGGAGCTAGCCTGGGAGCTAGAAAATAACGAACAGGAGCTTAGCTAGCGTGGAAGCTAACGGGTAGCAAACAGGCAAACAGAAGACGTACTTGTATAATGAAAAATAAAACGGAAGCAGGGAGCAAAAAACAGTAAGCTACAAACATCAACTGAATATAGCTTACCGCTACGCTGCAAAGACAAGGTACGACACGACAGGAGCGATAACACATCACAAGGGCGACTAGACGTGACATCAACAAGACAATACAATGATCCAGCAACTGACACAAGACAAAGCAGGTACAAATAGGAGCAGGCTGATTGGTAGCAGGTGTGGCCAGGTGCCAATCAGCCGCAGCTGAGGAGGAACACAGCACTCAGGGAACAAGACAGGAAGCTGACAAAATAAGAGCACTAGACAGGAACTAAAGACAGGAGATACTAAACACAGAGGAAACAGACAAATGCAGAAGAAAAAACTAAAACATAGACAAACTGTCAGGGGAAAGCCTGACACTGAAGATGTCTACGTGATTTTTAAGCTTTGGCCCATGATACATGTTTACTGGTTAGTTTTAGTTTGAACTTTTTTTTTTTTTTTTACCTTCAAATGGGTCCTTAGTCGTTACGTACAAATTTGTGTGAATTATGCAAAATTATTTAAATTTGGTCCCCATGAACCATATTAACTCTTTTTCTCCCAGGGTCCCCAGTAAGAATGATCAGCACATTACTTCATCAATCTAGAAATTCAAAGAGTTGTATGAGCTAACTGGGCAGTGGTCAATTTACCTCATTTTTTTATGCCCCCCACAACTTTCAGAAAGGGTAGTCCCCACAAGTCATGATCAAAAACCTTGGTCCCCATTCCAAATGATAACCAGTGTGTGTGTGTGTGTGTGTGTGTGTGTGTGTGTGTGTGTGTGTGTGTGTGTGTGTGTGTGTGTGTGTGCGTGCGTGCGTGCGTGCGTGTGTGTGTGCGTGTGTGTGAGTGAAATAACCGCTTCAATGGGCGTCCTTCATGTCGCCACAAAACATCGGCTGGAAGCGGAGGAGTTCCCATCGCCCCCTTTTGTGTTGAAATGATGGCAACATCGAAGGCGGACATCAGCTGGGATTGTAAATCAATATTTCATTACTTTGAGTTTTTTTTGTTTTGTTTTTTTTGGGGGGAGGGGGGGGGACGCTTCAAAGCGTCCGCCACGCTGCGGAGAGACAAAAAACGACAACCACAATGTATCCCGCCTGGCATCTTACTACTTTTTTAGCTACTTTGGCAGGTGTAAGTGTCATGCTCAAATATTTAGCTATTTCAAGAGTGTTGCGGTTAGCTTTTCTAGCTTTGTTAGGTAATTTGGCAAGTAAGCATCTAAGAGTCATCATATATTTTGTTATTTTATGCATGCTAACTGTTAGCATGCTAACTTTTTTAGCTACTTTTTTTGCAGTTACAAGTGTCATAGATAAATATGTTGCTACTTCAAGCATGTTATGGTTAGCTTTTCTAGCTTTGTTAGGTAATTTGGCAAGTAAGCATCTAAGAGTCATATATTTTGTTATTTTATGCATGCTAACTGTTAGCATGCTAACTTTTTTAGCTACTTTTTTTGCAGTTATAAGTGTCATAGATAAATGTGTTGCTACTTCAAGCATGTTATGGTTAGCTTTTCTAGCTTTGTTAGGTAATTTGGCAAGTAAGCATCTAAGAGTCACATATTTTGTTATTTTATGCTTGCTAACTGTTAGCATGCTAACTTTTTTAGCTACTTTTTTTGCAGGTTTAAGTGTCATAGTTAAATATGTTGCTACTTCAAGCGTGTTATGGTTAGCTTTTCTAGCTTTGTTGGATACTTTTGCCGGTAAGCACCTATGAGTCAAATATTTTTTTACTTCATGCATACTAACTATTAGCATGCTAACTTTTTAAGCTACTTCTTTTTGTAGGTATAAGTGTCATAGTCAAATATGTTGCTACTTCAAGAGTGTTACGGTTAGCTTTTCTAGCTTTGTTAGGTAATTTGGCAAGTAAGCATCTAAGAGTCATATATTTTGTTATTTTATGCATGCTAACTGTTAGCATGCTAACTTTTTTAGCTACTTTTTTTTGCAGGTACAAGTGTGTTAGTCAAATATGTTGTACGGTTAGCTTTTCTAGCTTTGTTAGGTAATTTGGTAAGTAAGCATCTATGAGTCATATATTTTGTTATTTTATGCATGCTAACTGTTAGCATGCTAACTTTTTAAGCTACTTATTTTTGCAGGTATAAGTGTCATAGTCAAATATGTTGCTACTTCAAGCGTGTTACGGTTAGCTTTTCTAGCTTGGTTAGGTAATTTGGCAAGTAAGCATCTAAGAGTCATATATTTTGTTATTTTATGCATGCTAACTGCTAGCATGCTAACTTTTTTAGCTACTTTTTTTGCAGGTATAAGTGTCATACTTAAATATGTTGCTACTTCAAGCGTGTTATGGTTAGCTTCTCTAGCTTGGTTAGATCATTTGGCAAGCAAGCACCTAAGAGTCAAATATTTTGTTATTTCACGCATGCTAACTGAAAGCATGTTAGCTTTTTGTTACTTTTGCCGGTATAATTGTCATGGTCAAATATTTTGCTACTTCAAGCGTGTTACGGTTAGCTTTTCTAGCTTTGTTGGATACTTTTGCAGGTAAGCACCTGAGTCAAATATTTTTTTTACTTCACGCATGCTAACTATTAGCATGCTAATTTTTTTAGCTACTTTATTTTTGCAGGTATAATTGTCATGGTCACATATTTTGCTAATTCATGTTACGGTTAGCTTTTGTAGCTTTGTTAGATAATTTTGAAAGGTAGTACCTAAGGGTCAAATATTTTGTTATTTCACCCATGCTAACTGTCCGCATGCTAGCTTTTTTAGATACTAATTTCTGCAGGTATAAGTGTCATGGTCACATATTTTGCTGCTTAAAGCATTTTACGGTTAGCTTTCTAGATTTCTTAGCTTATTTTGCAGGTCTGAACCTAAGAGTCAAATATTTAGTTATTTCACGCATGCTAATTGTTAGCATCCTAGCTTTTTTAGCTACTTTTACAGGTATAAGTGTCATGGTCAAATGTTACTATTTCAAGCGTGTTACGGTTATCTTTCTAGCTTTGTTATCTTATTTTTCTGGTGTGCACCTAAGAGTCTAAGATGTTGTTACTTGATGCATGCTAATAGTTAACATGCTAGCTTTTTATCTAATCTTACAGGTATACACCTTATAGTCAAATAAGTTCTTACTTCAAACATGTTAACTGTTTTTTAGCTTTTAGTTAAAAGTCAAATATTTTGTTACTTGACGCACGCTAACTGTTAGCTTTTTAGCATGCTAATACTTAGCATGCTAGTTTTTTTGATAATTTTGCAAGGATACACTTCATAGTCAAGTATGTTCTTACTTCAAGCTTGTTAACTTTTAGCGTGCCAGCTTTTTTGTTTTTAGCTTGTTTTGCCGGTATACACCTAAAAGTCAAATATTTTGTTACTTGACGCATGCTAACTTTTATCTTGTTAGCATGCTAATGGTTAACATGCTAGCTTTTTAGCTAATTATACACATATACATTTCATTGTCAAATATTTTGTAACTTCAAGCATGTTAACTGTTTTTTTTCAGCTTATTTTGCAGGTATACACCAAAAAGTCAAATATTTTGTTACTTGACACGAGCTAACTGTTAGCTTGTTAGTATGCTAATAGTTAGCATGCTAACTTTTTTGCTAATTGTGCAGGTATATACTTTATAGTCGAATATGGTTTTACTTCAAGCATGTTGACTGTTAGCGTGCCAGCTTTTTTTTTTTTTTGGCTTGTTTTGCCGGTATACACCTAAAAGTAAAATATTTTGTTACTTGACGCATGCTAACTGTTATTTTGTTAGCATGCTAATAGTTAACATGCTAGCTTTTTAGCTAATTATACAAATATACATTTCATTGTCACATATTTTGTGACTTCAAGCATGTTAACTGTTATTTTTAGCATGTTTTGCAGGTATACACCAAAAAGTCAAATATTTTGTCACTTGACACGAGCTAACTGTTAGCTTGTTAGTATGCTAATCGTTAGCATGCTAGCGTTTTTGCTAAATGTGCAGGTATATACTTTATAGTCGAATATGTTATTACTTCAAGCATGTTAACTGTTAGCGTGCCAGCTCTTTTTTATCTCGTTTTGCCGGTATATACCTAAAAGTCAAATATTTTGTTACTTGACGCATGCTAACTGTTATCTTGTTAGCATGCTAATAGTTAAAATGCTATCTTTTTAGCTAATTTTACAGGTATACATTTCATAGTTAAATATTTTCTAACTTCAAGAATGCCATTAGCTTGCTAGCTTTTTTTTTTAGCAGGTTTTGCAGGTATACAGCTAATTCCCACTGGGCAATAGTCATTACCTGCTTTTGTACCCGATGTTTTAGTAGGTTTTTATTTTTCTGTATTTGCAGTCAAAAATCAGGTTTTAATGCACAATAGTGACACAAACACCTCATTGTTTTTTTTTCATGCACTCGGTAAGCTTCATGTTTTCATTTCAGACATATCCTAAAATGGTGATAAAAAATAAATAAATCCTGCCTTAACTTTTTGAGGTGCAGCGGAATAAAAAAAAATGGAGTGAGGCCTCTTTTCGGTGTCCACTATCTTTGTCTCTGAGGGGTGACCATAAATCTAAGACAGGCTGCAGAGAGTTATACAGCTTGTGTCTTGTTTATGTTGTCCAGGAAGGAGGAGCGAGAAGTGTTAGTTAATGGCTCTTCATTTACAGTACATATGCACACACAGCATCATTGTTATGCATTGAAGTAATTAAAGTAGCAAGGACACGCCCCCTCTCCCCCACCCATCCTCAAACATGTGCGTCTCGTCGCTTGCAGTTGCTTTGTGTTGAACAATCACGTCGTAATGTAGATTTGACTCCATTTGGATGCTGGTTTTATTTTATTTTATTTTATTTAGTTTTATTTTATTCAATGTATTAATTTTAATCCATTTTTTTTATTTATTTAATTTTCTATTTTTTACATAAAACTGTCCTATTCATCACGGTTTACCTGACACATGTAACGTGACGAATCGAGAGGGTGCATTTATATGAATAGACAGACTGTTACTAGTACGTGTCAGCGTAAAGCGAATTGCATTTTGTATGCGTTGTTGTCATTCAAGGCGTGTATGAATGGGCAAAACTGTTAACGTTCATATGTGAATGTACAGACATTTCTAGCATGTGAATGGACAGACGTTGTTTGTTTCTTTTAGTTTTTTTGCGTCGATGTACAGACGGATGTTTAATTGATCTGTATTTGCAAATGGAGAGACAGATGCCCGAATTGTTGTGTTTTTGTAAAAGGACCGTTATGCATTTGTGGTATGTTTTTTTGAATGGATATACCTTGCTGTATGTGAACAAACAGACAATGTATGTGAATGGACAGACAGATACGACGTATGAGTGCTGAATTGGTGTGCATATGTAAATAGACATCCATTTGTAATAGAGACATACACGGTATAAGTGTGTATGAGTGAATAGATGTCCGTTTATTGTACGTAAATGGATAGACAGATACTATGGATGTATGTGAATGGATGTCCAAATGCTGAATTGGCGTATATGAGTGAATAGACATCCATTTGTAATAAAGGCATATGTGGTTCATGTGTATGTGAGTGAACAGACATACGTTTAATGTGTGTGAATGGACAGACAGACACTAGGGATGTATGTGAATGGACATACAAATGCTGAATTGATTTGCATATGTGAGTAGACATCCATTTGTAACGTAGACATACAAAGTACAGGTGTATCTGGGTGAACAGATACATTTAACCAACAGTATGTGAATGGACAGACATATGTTTACTGTATGTGATGGACAGACGGACACTAGGGATGTATGTGAATGGATGTACGAATGTTGAATTGGTGTGCATATGTGAATAGACGTCCATTTGTGATCGAGACATAAAAGGTATGTATGTGGGTGAACAGATACGTTTAACCAACAGTACGTAAATGGACAGACTGGTGTTTAATATATGTGAATGGTTATACAGACATTATGGATGTATGTGAATGGACACACAAATGCCTAATTGATGTGCATGTGTGAACAGACATCCATGGTATAGGTGTATACACACATATATACATACAGTAGATGTCCATTTAATGTATGTGAATGGACAGATAGACACTAAGGGTGTTTTTGAATGAACTTACAAATGCTGAATCGATGTGCATGTGTGACAAAATATCAATTTGTGATGGAGACGTTCGAAGTATAGGTGTACGTGAGTAAACAGATACTTCTAACCAACAATATGTGAACAGACAGACTGATGTTTAATGTAAGTGAATTGATAGACAGACGCTAAGAATGGATGTGAATGGATGTCCAAATGCTGAATTGACATGCACATATATATATATATATATACATATATATATATATATATATATATATATATATATATATATATATATATATATATATATATATATATACACACATATATATATATATTTATATACATATATATATACACACACACACATATATATGTGTGTGTGTATATATGTATATATTAATTTTTTTGTGTGTGTGAGTGCTCAAAAATATATATTGTATAACATTATATGTATAGTTGAGATTATTTCATGAAATTAATAAAAACAATTGAACAAAATGTAAACTTTTTTGGATGAAACATAGTCAAGTTTATCCCTGAAATGTATTAAGATTCATAAATTTTAGCAATATTATTTCATGAAATGTACTAAAAAAAATGTGTCAAAATTATTAGTTTTTTTACTTGAAACTCCTGAGACTATTTCATGAAATTTAGTAAGAGTATTTCATTAAAAATGTGTAAAGTTTTTTTTCCATGAACTTTTGTAAGACTAAATAATGACATTTAGAAAAATTGTCCATGAATTTAGGTAAAATGCATGATTTTTTATGAGATGTTTTTCATGAAATTTACTAAAAAGATTTTCACGAAACTTAAGTTTTTTTTTCATGAAGAGCAAGCAGTAGAAAATGGATGGATGGATTTAGTAAAGCTATTTCATGAAATTTTTTGAGTTTATTTTATGAAATTTAGTAAAGCATTCTCATTAAATTGACTAACATTTTTGAATTTTACTGAGATTATTTGATGAATTTTACTAAACAAAAATAAACAAAATGTAATAGTTATTTTTTTCATTTAAAGTACTTAAGTTTTTCCATAAAATTTAGTAAGATTCATGAATTTTAGTGAGATTATTCAATGAAATTAATTTTTTTTAAATTACGAAAATTAATAGTTGTCTTTTAATACATTTCAGAAGGCTATTTCATTAAATTTTTAAAAAGAATAGTAAAGTTTTTTTTTTTTTTTAATTTTGTAACTGTTTAATGAAATTTAGAAATTTTTGTTTTTTTAATGAAATGTTGTAAGACCCATCCATCCATCTTCTTCCGCTTATCCGAGGTCGGGTCGCGGGGACAGCAGCCTAAGCAGGGAAGCCCAGACTTCCCTCTCCCCAGCCACTTCGTCCCGCTCTTCCCGGGGGATTCCGAGGCGATCCCAGGCCACCCGGGAGACATAGTCTTCCCAACGTGTCCTGGGTCTTCCCCGTGGCCTCCTACCAGTTATAAGACCATTTATCAAAATTTAGAAAAGTTTTTCCATATAATTAAGTAAGATTCATGATTTTTTTTTCTGATTTTTTCATTAAATTTACAAAAAATATTTTTACAAAATTTAATACGTTTTTTTCATGAAATTTAGTAAAGTTTTTCCAAGTAATTAGGTAAGATTCATGAATTTTAATGAGATTATTCATGAAAATTAGTAAAAGTTTTTTTCACGAAATTTAGTTAGATTTTTTTCATAAAAAAACTATAGATGTTTTAAATATAATTTATTAACATTATATTATTTTATTTAGTAAAGTTTTTTTCATGATCTTTAGTAAGAATTTGTAAGATTTTTAATAAGATTATCTAATAAAATTTAGTTGGACTATTTAATGATATGATGGTATGATAAGACATGTATTAAGATTATTTCATGAAATTTAATAAGATAATTCAATACAATTTTGTAAGGTTATTACATAAAATTTAATAAGATTTTTAAATACAATTTTGCAAGATTATTTAATGAAATGTAATAAGATTATTTAATGAAAATTGGTAAAATTATTTAATGATATTTAATATGATTATTCAATAAGATTTAATTAGATTGTTCCATGCAATTGAGTAAGACTGTTTAATTAAATGTATTAAGATTGTTAAATTAAATATATTCATATTGTTATGTGAAACTTCCTGTCTTATTCAAAACTCTCGAAGCAGATGTTCCCTTTGTTCTTCCTTCTTTCCTTCCTTCTTGGCTCCTAATACGTTTGCCCGTAGATTTGTCAAAAGAACAACACCTGATGTTGACCATCAGGTAATTGGGCGCCGCAAGCATCTTTTAAACAACGACGTTTGGAAACTTCACCTCAGCATTTCCCCGACACATAAAAGGTGTCGTTATTTGTCCTGCTTTTATTCCTGCCATTAAAGTTATGGATGTCGACCACGCAGGGAGTCAAGGCTGCTTGCCTTTACATAACACACTCTACACACTACTGTATACACACTCTACACACTACTGTATACAAACTCTACACACTGCTGCATACACACTTCACACACTATTGTATACACACTGTATACACACTCTACACACTACTGTATACACACTGAAAACACACTGTACATACTACTGGATACAAACTCTACACACTACCGTAAAAGCACTACACACTGCACACACTCTACACACTACACACTCTACACACTGTACACACTACTGTATGCACACGGTACACACTATACACACTACTGTATACAAACTACTGTATGCACACTGTACACATGTACACTGTACACACTACTATATACACACTGTACACACTTACACTATACACACTGTACCCACTTACACTGTACAGACAGTACACACTTACAATTTGTACACATTGTACACACTGTACACATTTACACTGTACACACAGTACAGAAAATACTCACTATACACACAGTACACACTTACACTGTACACACTATTGTTTACACACTGTACACACAGTACACACTTATACTTTGTACACACTGTACACACTTACACTGTACACACAGTACGGAAGGTACACACTATTGTACACACACTACCATATAGACACTGTAGACACTGTACACACTGTACACACTTACACTGTACACACTACTGTATACACACTGTACACACAGTACACACAGTGCATACTTACACTGTACACGCTATATACACTACTGTACACACTGTACACACAGTACATACTTACACTGTACACACGGTATACACTACTGTACACACAGTACACACTACTGTATACATACTGTACACACTGTGCATGCTGTAAACTGTACACATAGTACAGACAGTACACACTATTGTATGCATACTACTACACTATAGACACTGTACACACAGTACACACTTACACTGTACACTCTACTGTATACACACTGTACACACAGTACACACAGTACACACTTACACTGTACACACTGTACACTCTGTATACAGAACTGTACACACAGTACACATAGTACGCAGTACACACTACTGTATACACACTGTACACACTGTAAATACTTACACTGTACACACAGTACACACTGTACACACTAATGTAGACACAGTACACACTTACATTGTACACACTGTACACACTTTACACAGAGTAAACACTACTGTACACACCGCTGTACACACACTAAGTGTGACATCATAAACACAATTGAAAACACAATCACCACAATTCCACAACTACTGGAAAATTCTTGTCAACACTTGCTGCAGAAAAGCTCCTCAAAGATCCTCTATTTATGAGAAGAGTGCACTGCTATTTCTAAGGTTCATATGTTAGTCAAAGATCCCCTATTTAACAAAAGTATTCGATTGTTTTTTTAACAAACTTCCCACAATAGGAGCGTTCTGCTATCTTTAATGACCTGCTACAAAACATCCAATCAAAGATCTTCTATATGACAGGTGCACTCTGGGTTTTTTTTTATTTATTTAATAAAAGGGATAAATTTAAAAAAAAGGTACCTGTGGCAAAAACTCTGTTCAAAGATCACTGTGCATTTTTTAGTAAAAATCCTAATCAAAGATTGTTTATATAAAACTAGCACTTTTTTATTACAAAAAATAGCCCGTCAAAGATTTTTTTTTATTACAGGAGAGTTCAGCCATATTTAAAGGTCTACGGCAAAAATGCTTGTCAAATATTCTCTTTATGGCAGGAGTGCACTGCTATTTTTAAAGACCAACTGCAAAAAAGTCAGAGATCCTCTATGTCACGAGAATTCTCTGAGGTTGTTTTTTTAGCTACTCAAAGATCATGAAAAGAGTGCGTTGCTGTTTTTAAGAAAAAACAGCAAAATCCCTAATCAAAGATGGCCTATAAGACAACAGCACTCTGTTTGTATATATTGGCTCTTCAAAAAATGCTTGCCAAAGATCCTGCATAATACAGGAGTGTTTGCTATAGGGAAAGATGATTTTTAGGATAGGGGCACTGTGCTGTTTTTAAAGAGCGACTGCAAAAGTCAGAATCAAAGATTGCCTATAAAACGAGAGTACTCTGTATTTTTATTGTTTGTATTATTTTGATTGGCTCACAAAAAGTAGGTTTTCAAAGATCCTCCATATTGCAGGAGCGTTTGTTTTAGGGCAAGATCATTTTTTGGACGGGAGTATGTTGTTGTTTTCCATACAAAAAGTCAAAGATCCTGTATATGACAGAAGCACTCTGCTTTTTTTGAAGGGGCTGCTGCAAAAGCCCCAATCAAAGATTGGCTATTAAGTAAGACATGCACTCTGTTGTTTTTTATTGGCTCTCCATAAAATTTGCTCGTCAAAGATCCTCTATAATACAGAAGTACTCTGCTATGTTCAATGACCTACTACAAGAACTCAAAGTTCCTAATCAAAGATGGTATAAAAACAACAGCCCACATTGTTTGTTTATTGGCGCTCAAAAAATATCTTGTCAAAGATCCTCTATATTACAGGAGCGTTTGATACAGGGGAAAGATATTTTTTAGGACAGGAGCAGTCTGCTGTTTTTAATGACCTGCTCCAAAAAGTCAAAGATCCTCTATGTGGCAAAAGCATTCTGCTGTTTTTAGGGAGCAACTGCAAAAGCCTTAATCCAAGATTGCCTATAAAACAAGAGCACTGCAATTTTTAATGGTTCTCCATAAAAATTGTATGTCAAAGAGCCTCAATATTACAGGAGTGTTGTGCTATTTTCAAGGAAAGGTCCCCTTTCGGACAGAAGCACTTTGCTATTTTTTAATCACCAACTGCGAAGAAATTACTGAAATATCGTACATACAATAAATAGCTATTCAAAGATCTTTAACTGATAGCAGTGCTTTGCAAGTCAAAGATCATTTACTTTACTGTTTTTAAGGAGCAGCAGCAAAAACCCTAATCAAAGATGGCATATAAAACAACAGCACTCTTTTTTTTTTTTTTTTTCAGTGGCGTTCAAAAAAATATTGTGTCAAAGATCCTCTATATTACCGGAGCGTTTGCTACAGGGGAAAGATAATTTTTTAGGACGGGAGCACTCTGCTCTTTTTAATGACCTGCTACCAAAAGTCAAAGATCCTCTATGTGACAGAAGCATTCTGCTGTTTTTAAGGAGCGACTGCAACAGCCTTAATCCAAGACATAAAACAACAGCGCTCTTTGTTTTTGTTTTATTTGGCGCTCAAATAAATAGCTCGTCAAAGATCCTCTATATTACAGAAGCGTTTTGCTATTTTTAAGGAAAGGCCACCTTTAGGACAGAAGCACTTTGCTATTTTTTAATAACCGACTGCGAAGAAATTACTCAAATATCGTACATACAATAAATAGCTATTCAAAGATCTTTAACTGACAGGAGTGCTTTGCAAGTCAAAGATCATTTACTTTACTGTTTTTAAGGAGCAGCAGCAAAAACCCTAATCAAAGATGGCATATAAAACAACAGCACTCTTTTTTTTATTTTTTTATTGGAGCTCAAAAAAATATTGTGTCAAAGATCCTCTATATTACCGGAGCGTTTGCTACAGCAGAAAGATAATTTTTTTAGGATGGGAGCACTCTGCTGCTTTTAAGGACCTGCTACAAAAAGTCAAAGATCGAAGTGACCGAAGCATTCTGCTGTTTTTAAGGAGCTACTGCAACAGCCTTAATCAAAGATATAAAACAACAGCGGTCTTTTTTTTTTCTTTTGGCGCTCAAAAAAATAGCTTGTCAAAGTTCCTCTATATTACAGGAGCGTTTTGCTATTTTTAAGGAAAGGCCACCTTTCGGACGGAAGCACTTTGCTATTTTTAATCACCAACTGCAAAGATGTTACTCAATAAAACAAAAAAAAAGCTCCTCAGAGATTGTTCAACGACAGGAGCAATTTGATGCAAATCGTCAAAGGTCCTCTTCTCAACTGGAGTGTTTTTTCAGTACAGTGCCTAGTGCCAAAAAGCCAGCCAAAGATCCTTTATTTGACAGCAACACTCGTTATGCAGTTGTAGTTTTGATGTCCGGACTGGCCCTGCAGTCTATAGATAACGTCGTCATTGCGACTCACACACCTCGTGGACGCCATGGCGATGACGTTGGTACGTACGTGCAGCTCTCAAGGTCGGACTTTTTTTAATCCAGAAGACGTTTTATCTTCAGCTGCAAGATAAAAGGTTTGTTCGTCCGATCGGCCAATCAGGTGGCGGAATACTGCTGAGTCAAGACGTGGCTCACAGGAGGGAGGATAAGGAGGACGCTTTACATTTCCTCAGATAGAGTAGTCTGTGTACAGCTTGTACAGCACTGTACTTTTTCTATAAACTGAAAAATGCTTGTCAAAGATAATCTGGCCTTAAAAACCGCAGAGCGCTTTGGTTACATAGAGGATCTTTGTTGTTTCAAATGACAATGTGAAGAATAATCCTAATTTAGAGGAGCTACACCAAACGTTGGTCAAAGATCATCTATGTGACAGGAGCAATCTGCTTTTTTCAAGGACCTACACTACAAACGCTAGTCCAAAATCCTTTTTTTGACTAACGGCAAAAAAAACACCCCTGTCACAGAGAGGATCTTTGAGAAGCATTTTTGCAGTCCAACCTTAAAAAAATAGCGTGGCTCTCGTGTCCTTTAGAGGATCTTTGAAGACTGTAGCAGTTTTGCAGCCGGTCCTAAAAATAACAAAGCATTCATGTTAAATAAAGGATCTTTAACGAGTGTTTTTTTTTTGTTAGGTCCTCAAAAACATCAGTGCTCCTGTCATTTAGAAGGATCTTTGATTTGCATTTTTACAGTAGGTCCTCAAAAAGGCCACGCGCTCCCGTCATTTAGATTAGAGGATCTTTGACAATCAGTTTTACAGTTGGTGACTGAAAAACAACAAAGCGCTCCTGTCAAGCTGGGGATCTTTGACGAGCATTTTTGCAATCCATCCTCAAAAAAAGAGCAGAGCAATTGTGTACTATAGGAGATCTTTGAATACCGTATCAGTTTTGGACTGGGTCCTCAAAAACAGCAGAGTGTTCCTGTTACACAGAGGATCTTTAACTAGCATTTTTGCAGTAGGTCCTCAAAAACAGCACAGTGTTCCTGTTGCATAGTGGATCTTTGACTAGCATTTTTGCAGTAAGTCCCGCGGTGCATTCCTATCCTTTAGAGGATCTTTAACCAGAGGTTTTACAAGAGATCCGTTTAGCACTCCTGTCACATAAATGATCTTTGATTACTTTAGCAGTTTTGTAGTAGGTCCTGAAAAAAACTGCATTCCTGTCAAATAAGGGATCTTTGACGAGCATTTTGTAGTAGGTCCTCAAAACCTCAGTGTTCCTGTACATAGAGGATCGTTGTCGAGCAGTTTTACAATAAGTCCTGAAAAACAGCAAAACACTCCTGTCAAATAAAGGGTCTTTGACTAAAATGTTTTCAGTTTGTCATCTAAAACGGCATAGAGAATCTTTAACTGGCATTTCTACAGAGTACACCTGTCCATTGAGGATCTTTGTCTAACAATGTTGCAGTAGGTCCTCAAAAAAGTAACACGCTCTTGTCATGTAGAGGATCTTTGACTAGCAGTTTTGCAGTTGGTCAACAAAAACAGCGGAACTTTAACTAACATTTCTGGTCTGAAATGTCCTGAAAAACAGCAAAGCATTTTTTTCAGTAGGTCATCAAAAACAGCAGAGTGCTCCTATTTCATAGAGGATCTTTGTCTTGCAGTTTTGCAGAAGGTGTTCAAAAAGGAAGACACTTCTGTTATTCAGAAGACCGTTGACTGGCAGTTTTGCAGTTGGTCATCGAAAATAACAGCACTCCTGTCACATAAAGGATCTTTAACTGCCATTTCCGCAGTAGGTCCTCAAAAACAGGTGCTCAAAAAAAAAGAGATGCTCCTGGTATTTGGAGGATATTTGACTAGCAGTTGTGCAGTCGGTTGTGATAAAGAGCATAGCAGCTCTCCTGTACAGACAGGATCTTTGACTTGCAGTTTTCCAGTACTTCCTCAAAAAAACAAAGTGCTCCTGTCATTTAAAGGATCTTTGACAACTGTAGCAGTTTTGCAGTAGGTCCTGAAAAGCAGCAGAGCATTCCTGTCAAACAAAGTATTTTTGGCGAGCATTTTTTTCAGTATTTCATCAAAAATAGCAAAGTGGTCCTGCCACATAGAGGAGGATCTTTGACCAGCATTTTTACAGTACTGTACATCCTCAAAAACATCAGGATGTTTCTCTTTCCATTGCGCAGAAGGTGCTCACAAAAAGCGAGACCTTCCTGTTATTTGGAGGACTTTTGACTAGCAGTTGTGCAGTCGGTCGTGGAAAAGAATGTAGCAGCGCTTCCGTCACGGACAGGATCTTTGAGGGGCATTTTTGCAGTCCGTGTTATGATCCGCTGCCCGTATCATATTATGTCTAGATTTGAGTCTTTTTGTATTATGTTCTGTTAGTTTTGGACTTCTTTAGTTTCTGGTTGCACTTCCTTGTTTGTTTTGTCACCATAGTTACGTATAATTTTCACCTGCCTCGGTTTTTTGGGACACACCTTTTTCCAGTCAAGAGACATTATTTAAGCCTGCCTTCTCCCGTCAGTCTGTCTGGGTTCCTTGTTTGCGGTAAGCTACAGTCGCGTTTATGTTTCTGGTTTCAGTCTCTGTGCTAAGTATTAGCCTTAGCTTCCCGTGCGTTCGGCACGCTGTCCTTTTGTTTCAAGACCCCGTGCTAAGTGTTAGCCTTAGCTTCCCGTGTGTTCGGCACGTAGTTCTGTTTGTTTCTGTCTGTTTAGTACTGTGTATTATTTATTAAATCATCCTACCTTTACGTTTTCGTCCGGAGTGTCCTCTGCATCCCTGGGGAGAACAAAAACGCGCATCACCATGCAACCCATGCCGTCCCTTTAAATGAAGACTAAACTAAACGTGAAAATCACAACCGTCATTTGCACAACGCACAAAACATTTCCCCCCAATCTTTGTCTGAAATATATTTTTGAAATACTACATTAATGATCTTTCTGTGATGTGTGCTTGTGTGGTGTTCGGGTCTGTAGGATCCGTTTTCATATACATATGTATATATGTATATATATATATATATATGTTATCTGTTCATGAATGAGTTTATCCGTTCGGCCACCGTGTTCAATGGAGAAGTCTGATGTACAAAATTTGCAGTTAGCATACCCTTTCCCCTTCGAGCCGTCCTGGATGAACTAAAATTATTTTTTCCAATCATTTTGGTACTTGCAAGCGTACTTCTTCTTTTTACTAGTCATCGTCATGTCTCTAATTCGTTCTTCTGCTTCGTCTCTGTTATGTTTTTGGACATTACTACTTGCCATAGTTTTGAAGCAATGCATGATGGGAATTCGGATGATGTGGGTCAGTGTATTAATGTGCCGGCTGGAATAAACACATGCTGAGAAATTGCTCCGTGCCTGCCTACTTTATGAGTTATAGATAAACCTACGGATAACGGAGACAATATGTTGCGATCCGTGACTCGGATCTTCACATATTATTGTTTATTTTTACATCTTTGTTCTCATTCTCCGTTTGATCCGTTTATTTCCCGTTTAGTCCATCACTATGGTTACTTATTTGTTTCAGCCGCTACTCCCGGTTCCTGCACACCTGTTCTCTGTTAATCACCTTCTCTTTATAAGCCAGCCTCTTCTGTTTATTCTTTCTGGGCCTCTAGTTTGTTTTCATGCAACGTAACGTCAAGTATGCTTTTCTCGCTAGCTCATTAGCTCAGCCACCTAGTCATCTTTAGCTCAAATGCTAATCACCTTTGTTTTTACTTTTTATGCCTTCAAGCCAAGTCTTAGTTCTTTATATTTCCTAGCTTTCACGCTAACGTCTTTTGTTTCCCTTTTTATTAGCTCCAGTGTTTTTGTTCAGAGCTCACCTTTTGTTAATAAATTTGTTAGATCCTACCTTTGTTGTGTTCTTCGTTTGACGCATCCACGGGGGAATCGAACCCGGTACCACGATGCCGAACCGGCGTTACACAATAGTCTCCTTTTCAGGTGAGAGAGGACGCTAAAGGCGGTGCCTATAATATATATTGTTGTCCGGGTGGAAATCGGGAGAAATTTGGGTTAATGGTTGCCCCGGGAGATTATCGGGAGGGGCACTGAAAATCGGGAGGGTTGGCAAGTATGCTCATGGTCTGTATGTATGACTAACACAACCCACAGGCTAATTCACACACACACATTTTCCTTGTGTGAGCGTCTTCACAAACCAATCATTGTTTAGAAGATAGAAAGACAAGAAGACATTTAATTTAGTTTGTTTGCCTTTTTGATTCCTTTCCTCCATCTTTCCTTCATTATTGTAGACTTATGCTTTCTCTATGCAAAACAAGCGCTCCTTCAAGGGCGACCTCTGATAAGCGAGGCATGTGTTTGCAAATGTGTGTGTGTGTGTGTGTTTGTATGTGTGTGTCGTTCTTTCCACCGACTTACATGAGTGTCCCTCTCTTGCAGGTGTGTCCGCCCGGTGGCGACGGTTGATGTGTGTGTGAATGCTTTGCTAGAGCTGGTAAAATGGAACCAAATCAACTGTTGAATGGATTTGGTCCCCTTCAACCAGCTGTAGCTGTGCATTGAGCGCTCCGACACACTCCTGAGAGACGCCAAGACGGAACCCCGCGGGAAAAACGGACGTCCCGGCGACGCTGAGTGGGCTTCCGAACTTGGAAAGTCGGGCTCAGAAATCCTTTTTATTTTATTTTTTTTGGTATGCTGACGGCATGCACCGTCACGTTCAGTCGGGCGTTTTTTGTTTTCCATGGTTCCCGTCCAGTTCTTTCTAGTTTCCACTTCCTGTTTGCCAATTCTTGTTTTGCAATCAAGTCAGCTGTTCATTCTCATATGTCAACTCTGTAGCGTGTACTCTGGAGTCTTTCTTTAGATTTACCTATGTTTCCGGTGCACTCCCAGCTGCACTAGTATTTTTATCTATTTTTTTACATTAACCCTATAAAGCCTGAACCAGTAAATAATTTACAGAATATTCACATTATTTGAAACTGGGCACCAGTTTATTCGATTTGGTTCGTTCCTTCGAGTAACAATTCCATTCAGAATCTATTCTCGATTCGAAACAATTCTTGATTCGATATCAGTGCTTTGTTTCATGACATTGGTTGCCAGTTCTATTTGTACAAACATATTATTATTGTTATTATTTTCTTACGTGGAAAAAGCAACAATACAAATGTATAAAAAAAACCTCCAAAAAGGGGAATTTAATGAAAAAATGCTCAAATGTTTTAACTAATAATTATTAATATTTTACTGAGTCACCTGTTATACAATCCGTTTTGGCATTTTTGTAAATAAAAAAATATGAATCATACTTTGACTCTTCAGTCTGTGGACTTTGCTGGAAAAAGTTTGGACACCCCGGAAATAAAGTATCAATATTTTGATTTGAGAAACGATTGTAGAGCACAAAGACCTGGTATCGGCGGTATCGATATTTCCGTATCGATCCGCACATCACTACTAATGACAAAAAGCCACATTTGAAATGACCTGATTTTAATGATAATAATAATTATTATTATCCACATTTTTTACGGACAAAACCGGTTGAAACCGTCAAAAGTGCGATGTCTGAAAATGTGTTTTTTAGCTGCAAAACAAGTCAGTGATGATTGTAAAAGTGTTGGCAAATTTCATCAATAAAATGTAAAAAAAAAATATATGTTCAATGTCTTTTGTGTTCCTCTTTATATGAATATTGAATATTCATAATTGATTGTTTGTAATGTACAAAATGTGTCCTGTAGTTGCTCTGTACTATATGTGGCCAAGGAGAAAAAGTTTGGACACCCCTGCAGGATGTTGAAGGTGTGTGTGTGTGTGTGTGTGTGTGTGTGTGTGTGTGTGTGTGTGTGTGTGTGTGTGTGTGTGTGTGTGTGTGTGTGTGTGTGTGCGTGTGTGTGTGTGTGTGTGTGTGTGATTACAGCTGTGATGAAAGCGCTCCTGTCAAGATGCAGAATGGAGAGATTGAAGCAGAACGTTACAAATAAAGTGGTAAACAAACAGGAGCCCTGATTAAGTTGGCGGTGCGTTTATGACGCGTTAAATGTGTGGGATTATTGAAAACACTTTGTGGGGAGAACAGGGACAGGAAGAGATGGCAGCAGATTCTTAAAAACAGCGGAGCTCGTCTGTCTTACAGAGGATCTTTGACTAGCATTTTTATAGTCTGTCTTTAAAATGTTCATAGTGCTTCCTTAAAAATATATTAACAAATATATTTGACAAATGTTTTTGTGATAGATCCTAAAAAACAGCAGTGGTTCTGTCTTATAGAGGATCTTTGACGAGCATTTTCATAGTATATCCTTAAAAACAGCAGCGCATTTGATTCATTACAAATATATTTGACAAGCCTCTTTTTAGTAGATCCTCAAAAACAGCAGTGTTTCTGTCTTATAGAGGACCTTTGACAAGCATTGTTATAGTCTGTCTTCTAAAACATCAAAGCACTTGATTCATAACGAACATATTTTACAAGTGTTTTTGCAGTAGACCTTCCAAAACAGCAGTGTTTCTGTCTATTAAAAGATCTTTGACTAACACATGTATAGTCTGTCCTTAAAAACAAAGGTTACAAAAATATTTATCAAATGTTTTTGTAGTAGATCCTCAAAAACAGCAGTGTTTCTGTCCTATAAAGGATCTTTGACAAGCATGCTCATAGTGCTTCCTTAAAAATATATTAACAAATATATTTGACAAATGTTTTTGTGATAAATCCTAAAAAACAGCAGTGGTTCTGTCTTCTAGAGGATCTTTGACAAGCATTTTTATAGTATATCCTTGAAAACAGCAGCGCATTTGATTCATTACAAAAATATTTGACAAGCATTTTTTTAGTAGATCCTCAAAAACAGCAGTGTTTCTGTCTTATAGAGCAGTGGTCCCCAACCACCGAACCGCGACCGGGCCGTGGCCCGATTGGTACCGGGCCGCAGAAGAATTTTTTATTCATTTTTATTTAAAAAAAAATAAATAAATAAAAAAAAAAAAAAATATATATATATATATATATATATATATATATATATATATATATATATATATATATTTATTTATTTTTTTTTAAATTTATTTATTTTTTTTTTTTTTTATTATTAAATCAACATAAAAAACACAATATACACTTACAATTAGTGCACCAACCACATAAACGTCCCTTTTTCATGACAAAGAAAAAAAAAAGGACCTTCCTGTCCTATAAAAAAGTGTTTTTGTAGTAGATCCTGAAAAACAACATTGTTTCTGTCTTATGGATGATCTTTGACTTGTGATTTTGTAGTCTGCCCTTGAACACAGCAGTGCAGTATGACAGAAGCACTTTGCTGTTTTTAAGGACCTACTACAAAAACACAAGTCAGAGATGTTCAGTATGACTAATGCACTCTACTGTTTTTAAGGACAGACTATAAAAAATGCTTGTCAAAGATCCTTTATAAGACAGAAACACTGTTGTTTTTGAGGACCTACTGCAAAAAGACTAGTCATTTTATTTCTAAATAAAATGAGAACTCTGCTTTTTAAGGAAAAACTATAAAAAGTCATAGATCCTCTGTAATACAGGAGTGTTCTGCCATTTTTTTAAGTACCTACTGCACAAACACTAGTCAAAGATCGTTTATGTGTCAGGGATGATTTGCTTTTTTTAGGGAAATATTTAAAAAAAAAACAGTAGTCAAAAATCCTCTATAAGTGAAGTGAAGAAATTACATTTATATAGCGCTTTTTCTCTAGTGACTTAAAGCGCTTTACATAGTGAAACCCAATATCTAAGTTACATTTAAACCAGTTTGGGTGGCACTGGGAGCAGGTGGGTAAAGTGTCTTGCCCAAGGACACAACTGCAGTGACTAGGATGGCAGAAGTGGGGATCGAACCTGGAACCCTCAAGTTGCTCAACGGCCACTCTACCAACCGAGCTGTACCGCCCGGAAGGTTATGCTGTTTTTAAGGACAGACTACAAAAATCCTAGTCAAAGATCGTCTATAAAAAGGGAGGTTATGCAGTTTTTAAGGACGACTATAAACATCCTAGTCAAAGATTGTCTATAAGTGGAAACACTGCTAATTTTAAGAACATACTAAAAACTACTTTTTTATGTATAACAGGAGTTGTTTACTGTTTTTAAGGATGTTCTACAAAAACAATTATCAAAGATCTTCCATATGACAGAAGCTTTCTGTTGTTTTTAAGAACCAACACCAAAAACACTGGTCAAAGATCCTTGACAGGGACGCTTAGTTTTTGGGTGGGAAATATTATAAAAACAGTAGTCAAATATCCTTTATATGACAGGAACACATTGCTGTTTTTAAGGACATACTACAAAAACACTAGTCAAAGATCCTCAGTACCCTCATCTTTGGTCATTATTTTTGTAGTACATCCCTAAAAACAGCTAAGTGTCCCTGTCACATAAAAGATCTTCGACTAGTGTTTTTTCTTATTTGTTCTTGAAAACGTTTCTGTTGTATGGAGGATCTTTGATTAGTTTTTTTGTAGTACATCCCTAAAAACAGCACATAGCTTCTGTTATTTAAAATAAAAATAATGGCTAGTTTCTTCTTTAATCTTTAAAAACAGCAGTGTTGACTAGGATTTCTAAAGATTGTCCTTAAAAAAAAGCAGAACCTTTTTGTCCAATAGATAAGTGTTTTTGTAGTACATCCTCAAAAACAGCAGTGTTTCTGTCTTATAGAAAATCATTGACTAACATTTTTTTATAGTCTGTCCTTAAAAACAGCCGAGCACTACAGTCATACTGAAGATCTTTGACTAGTGTTTTGGTAATATGTCCAAAAAAACAGCTTAGTGTTAATGTCATATCAAAGATCGTTGACCTTAATAGTATGTCCTTTTAAAAAAAGCAAAGCGCTCTTGTCACATACAGGATCTTTGACAAGTGTTTGGCAGTAGGTCCTAAAAAACAGCAGAGATCTCCTGTCATATGACAAGTGTTTTGTAGTATGTCATTAAATGACGTGTTTGAGTATTTGTGTATATTGTACTGTATATGTGTATAATGTACAGTATGTGTATGATGTACTGTACGTGTATTATGTACAGTATGTGTGTATATGTGTATAATGCACTGTATGTGTGTATAATGTACTGTATGTGTTTATATTGTAATGTATGTGTGTATATTGTACTGTATGTGTATAATGTACAGTATGTGTATAATGTACTGTATAAGTGTATGATGTACTGTATGTGTGTGTATAATGTACAGTGTGTGTATAATGTACTGTATGTGTGTATAATATACAGTATGTGTTTAATGTACAGTCTGTGTGTATAGTGTATTGTATGTGTGGATAATGTACTGTATGTGTATTATGTACAGTATGTGTGTATACGTGTATAATGTACTGTATGTGTGTATAATGTACTGTATGTGTGTATATTGTACTGTACGTGTGTATATTGTACTGTATGTGTATAATGTACTGTATATGTTTATAATGTACTGTATGTGTATAATGTACTGTATATGTTTATAATGTACTGTATGTGTATAATGTACAGTATGTCTCTATAATGTAATGTATGTGTGTATAATGTACAGTGTGTGGATAATGTACTGCATGTGTGTATAATATACAGTATGTGTATAATGTACAGAATGTGTGTATAGTGTACTGTATGTGTGGATAATGTACAGTATGTGTATAATGTGCTGTATGTGTGTATAATGTACAGTATGTGTGTATAATGTACAGTATGTGTGTATAGTGTACTATATGTGTGTATTATGTACAATATGTGTGTATAATTTACTGTGTGTATATAATGTACTGTATGTGTGGATAATGTACAGTATGTGTATAATGTACTGTATGAGTGTAAATGTACAGTATGTGTGTATAATGTATAGTATGTATATAATTACTGTATGTGTGTAGAATGCACATTATGCGTATAATGTACTGTATGTGTGGATAATGTACTGTATGTGTATATAATGTACAGTACGTGTATAATCTACTATGTGTATAATATACAGTATGTGTCAAAGTAATGTATATGTGTATAATGTACAATATGTGTATAATATACAGGTGCTGTTCATATTATTAGAATATCATGAAAAAGTTGATTTATTTCAGTAATTATATTCAGAACGTGAAACTTACATATTATATCAATTCATTACACACATAGTGATATATTCAAAATGTTTATTTCTTTAAACTTTGATGATTAGTACTGACAATTACTGAAAATCCCAAATTCAGTATCTCAGAAAATTAGAGTATTAGTTATGACTAGTACCAAAAAATATTTTTTAGAAATGTGGGCCAACTGAAAAGTATGAACATGGAAAGTTTCAGCATGTACGGCAATCAATACTTAGTTGCAGCTCCTTTTGCCTGAATTGCTGCAGCAATACGGCGTGGCATGGAGTGCACCAGTCTGTTGCACTCCTCAGGTGTTATGAGAGCCCAGGTTGCTCTAATAGTGGCCTTCAGCTCTTCAGCATTGTTGGGTCTGGCATCTCGCATCTTCCGCTTCACAATACCCCATAGGTTTTCTATGGGGTTAAGGTCAGGTGAGTTGGCAGGCCAATCAAGAACAGGGATACCATGGTCATTAAACCAGGTACTGGTAGATTTGGCACTGTGTGCAGGTGCCAAGTCATGTTGGAAAATTAAATCTTCACCTCCATAAAATTGGTCCGTGGCAGGCAGCATAGAGTGTTCTAAAACTTCCTGGTAGACTGCTGCATTGACCCTAGACCTCAGGAAACACAGTGGACCAACACCAGCAGATGACATGGCACCCCAGACCATTACCGATTGTGGAAATTTGACACTGGACATCAGGCAACGTGTATTCTGTGCCTCTCCTGTCTTCCTCCAGACTCTGGGACCTTCATTTCCAAAGGAGATACAAAATTTACTTTCATCTGAAAACATAACTTTGGACCACTCAGCAGCAGTCCAGTCCTTTTTGTCTTGAGCCCAGGCGAGACGCTTTTGACGTTGTCTCTTATTCAAGAGTGGCTTTACACAAGGAATGAGACAGCTGAAGCCCATATCTTGCATACGTCGGGGCATGGTGGTTCTTGAAGCACTGACTCCAGCTGCAGTCCACTCTTTGTGGATCTCCCCCACATTTTTTAATCGGTTTTGTTTGACAATCCTCTCCAGGGCGCGGTTATCCCTCTTGCTTGGACACTTTTTTCTACCACATCTTTGTCTTCCCTTCGCCTCTCTATTAATGTGCTTGGACACAGAGCTCTGGGAACATACAACCTCTTTGGCAATGACCATTTGTGTCTTGCCCTCCTTCTTTAAAGTATCAATGGTCGTCTTTTGGACAGTTGTCAAGTCAGCAGTCTTCCCCATGATTGTGTGTCATACAGAATCAAAACGAGAGACCATTTAAAGGCTTTTCAACGTGTTTTGAGTTAGTTAGCTAATTAGAGTGTGGCACCAGGTGTCTTCAATATCTGACATTTTCACCATATTCAAATTTTCTGAGATGTTGAATTTAGGGTTTTCATTGGTTGTCAGCTATAATCATCTCCTTTTTGGCAAAAAAACACTTGAAATGTATCAGGCTGTTTGGAATGAATGTACACATTCTACAAGTTTGACTTCCTAAATGGAATTAATGAAATAAATCAACTTTTTCATGATATTCTAATAATATGACCAGCACCTGTACAGTATGTGTGCATAATGTACAGTATGCGTATAGTTTACACTACGTGAGTATAATGTACAGAATGTGTATAATGTACAGTATGTGTGCATAATATACAGTATGTGTGTATAATGTACAGTGTGTGTGTAATGTACTGTATGTGTGTATAATATACTGTACGTGTGTATAATGTACAGTGTGTGTACATTAGTGATAGAGTGTCCGCCCTGAGAACGGTAGGTTGTGAGTTCAAACCCCGGTCGAATCATACCAAAGACTATTCAAATGTGACCCATTACCTCCCTGCTTGGCACTTATCATCAAGGGTTGGAATTGGGGGTTAAATCACCAAAAATTATTCCTGGGCGTGGCCACCGCTGCTGCCCACTCCTCCCCTCACCTCCCAGTGGGGGATGAAGGGTGATGGGTCTAATGCAGAGAATAATTTTTCCACACCTAGTGTGTGTGTGTGTGTGACAATCATGGGTACTTTGACTTTTTAATGATCTTCAATCAAACAAAGAGATAAACTAGGATATTCATTTTTTATTCTTTTTTGCTACTGTATACATTTTCAATCAAATGTCATATTTCAATCTTTGACCGTCGCTGAGTCGTGGATGAATAAAATCATCTAATCATAAACCATTTTAATTTCTCTCATTAATATGTTTTTACTTGCCATTTACACTCATTAACCTCCATTAGCCTCAGAGCAGCGTAACATAACGCTGCTTGTTCGTCCTTAACGTGTGTGTGTGTGTGTGTGTGTGTGTGTGTGTGTGTGTGTGTGTGTGTGTGTGTGTGTGTGTGTGTGTGTGTGTGTGTGTGTGTGTGCTCTGGCAATGGTTACTTAATGGGGACGTCGCTCTGTTTACAAAGTCACTTTAGGGGACCATTGACGTTATGGAGACAAAAAACAGGTCCCCTAAAGGGAAACCTTTTTAAATAATAATCAGATCGTTTCTGAAGATTCCTAAGTGACTGTCAAGCTTTTTTTCCATAAAACATGTTTACTGGTTAGTTTGAGTGTGAGACATTTGCGCTGCAATGAGGTGGCGACTTGTCCAGGGTGTACGCCGCCTTCCGCCCGAATGCAGCTGACATAGGCTTCAGCACCCCTCGCGACCCCAAAAGGGACAAACGGTAAAAAATGGATGGATATTTGCACAACAGCCCCCTCATCGGGCTGTAGCTGGTACTGCAGTCGCTGTACCAACTACAGTACCGCACAATACAGTACAGCGGGGGCTACAATATACACCCCCGCCCCGCCCCCTATTGTAGCCCGGAAGAGTTAGGGCTGCATTTGATTCTGGGTATTTGTTCTGTTGTGTTTATGTTGTGTTACGGTGCGGATGGTCTCCCAAAATGTGTTTGTCATTCTTGTTTGGTGTGGGTCCACAGTGTGGCGTATATTTGTAACAGTGATAAAGTTGTTTATACGGCCACCCTCAGTGTGACCTGTATGGCTGTTGATCAAGTATGCAGAAGCCTCGTACAATATGTGACTGGGCGAGCACACTGTTTGTATGGTGGAAAAGTGGGCGAGATAGCAGGTTGTAGAGGACGTTAAAGGCAGTGCCATCATGGCACGTGCTCAATATTATTGTCCGGGTGAAAACTGGGATAATAATTGCCCCAGGAGATTATCGGGAGGGGCACTGATATTCGGGTGTTTCCTGGAAAGATCGCGAGAGTTGGCAAGTATGTTGCTAGGGCGGGAAAGCCATTCAAAGAAGGTGAATTCATTAAAAAGTGCATGTTAGATTTTTTTAAGAAATCTTTTCTTGCGGCCCAGCCTTACCCAGTTTCTGCATCCAGTGGCCCCCAGGTAAATTGAGTTTGAGACCCCTGTTTTAGATGAAAGACAGATGTCCTGACTTAGAAACTCCTCCAGCCTGTGGCAGCACAACAGCAGACAACATGGACTTGGACACAAACAGCATAACACTTGAAGTCACTGGAACAGAGGAACCCTGCTCAAGTCAGGAAACAATAGACACCGTAGTTGTTTGTGCTCCCCTCAGAAACATGGAAAAAGAGTTTTCAACCAAATACATTATTGCTTGTATTGCAGTAAGCCTTATGCCAAGATGGCAAGGCATCTAGAAAGTTCACTCAAAAACAGATTGGAAGTAGCCACAGCTCTTAGCTTTCCAACAAGTTCCATGGAGAGAAGGAACCAGCTACAGTATATTCATAATGAAGGGAACTATGCTCACGATGCTGCTTTTATGGAGTCAGGAAAGGGTGAACTAGTGCCATTCCAAAAAACCACCTAAAGAAGCTGAAGGAAATGATTTTATGCAGTGTCCACATTGCCAAGGACTGTTTACCAGAAAGGTACTGTGGAGACACATGCGAAGTTGTCGCCTCAAACCTGCATCAGTCACCCAAAAACCAGGAAAGAACCGTCCATGTGCTCACATACTGGGCCTGTGCCTTCAAGTATATCCAAGCAACTGTGGGGAGTAATAAGTGCCATGATTCCTGATCCAATCACAGAAATAATTAAAGATGACCTTGTCATCACAGATGTTAGGCAGCACCCGTTGAACAAAAGTGGCATGTCAGCAAAAAATCAACAATGTGTCAGAGAGAAGATCCGGGAATTAGGAAGACTGATTTTTAATACCAGGAGAGTAACTACCTTGAAAAAAATGGAGGATTTTGTGAATCCTAAGAACTACTTGGAGATGGTCAAAGCTGTCAAATGTACTTGTGGCTATGACAGTGACACTAACAAATTCTGGATTCCATCACTGGCAAATAAACTTGGGAATTCCCTGGTTAAAATCAGCAAACTCTTGAAACCACGAGGTTTGATAATGAACAATGAAGAGCTGGTAAGGAATGCCACTCAGTTTCAAGATGTCCATCGTGAGAAATGGAACGAGTTGATCTCTGCAACAGCCCTGAGGAACATAGCTGAAGGGAAGTGGAAATCACCACAACTTATGCCTTTCACTGAGGATGTTCTAAAAAATTCATCAGTTTTCTCAGTCAAATGGATGTGTGCAGCAGTGCGCTATCTGAAAATTCTTCCACAAAGGCCTGATCAGACCTAAAAAAAAGTATGTTTGACACGGATCATCCTCTTTTACGAACGAAGAGAAGAAGAGGTAGCAGCCATGCCCATGAAGATGTTGACTGGACACTCTCTAATGTGTAAAAAAAAACTGTGCAGACATTTTTCAAGGATTGTCATCAGGGAAAAACGAGGCAGACCTGTTCCTATCCTCTTGACTCCAAAAATGGTGTGTGCATTAGAACTTCTCATCAAGTAAAGGGAAACTTGTGGGGTTCTCAAAGACAACAGTTACCTGTTTGCAAGACCCACAGTGATGACGCATTTCCGTGGTTCCGACTGCATACGAGACTATGTGTAACAGAGGTAATTTATGATCTCAATTGCTTACTGTCTTACTACTGTTCTTGTTTTGATGTCATTTTATTTTAATGTCATTTTATCTAATCTATTAAATTTACACATTATGTAATGTGACTCTTTATTACGCAATGTTTATTATTCTAAGTTCAGTACCGTCATTTCTTACATATTTTTTATGGTCATTGAATGTCACATGTCAGCAGACTTCCAGGCTGAGACACGTGTTGTCTTCCACGTGTCGGTAAGTTGTGCGCTCTGTGAATTAGCTTTCAGCTAACTTATTATAAGCAGGCTAGCTGTCGGCCTAAAAGAGACATATTTATGTTAATTTTTGTTTTGTTTTATTTCTGTACAGGTTTATGAATGTAAAGGGAAGGCTGATTGGAGACTCACTGTGATTGTTTTCACCGGGTACTGTGTATTATTTCATCGTGTGTTAATGTGTAAGTCAGTCTGTTGTCTTCCACGTGACGGTTTATGAATGTAAAGGGAAGGCTGATTGGAGACTCACTGTGATTGTTTTCACCAGAATAAACCATGTTTGAGTCGGAAGAATGACTGGGTGTCGTCTTTTGGGGAAAAACACAACGCAAAGGAGTACTACATCGCTACATATGCAAAAGCATGTCATGCAAAGTGTCCTTTGTCACTTACATCCAAGAAACTACGAAAACATGCTGCCACCCTTTCAACTGTTTAAAACATGACAGACACAGAGATGGACCAGCTGGCCAACTTTCTTGGCCATGATATTAGAATCCATCATGAGTTCTATAGACTTCCGGAAAAGATATTGCAGCTGGCAAAAATCAGCAAAGTCTTGATGGCACTCGAGCAAGGTCGACTATCAGAGATCCATGGAAAGAAATTGGATGAAATCACAATTGGTCCAAATGGTAAGTTGTCATATTTGTTGTTTGTTTGGTTTGAACTCAATTATAAGCTTAACACGTTATGTGTACCACAGAATGTGTTGTGCAAACTGAAGAGGAAGATCTCACCAGAGAGTACGGACACTGTCCATGTCCTGACAATGATAAGTTAATACTCATTTTTCTGGTTTATTAAAGGTGCCCTATGGTAAACATGACACTGAATGTTTATTACATTTAAACCACAACAGAGATGGCATTACCAACCCCTGATGATGAACACATTCCCCCACCCGAGAGACTGACAAGACCATATGTTTTTTTAACCGATTTCCGAACTCTAAAAGGGTGAATTTGGCGATTGAAACGCCTTTCAATTGTTCGCTGTCGGAGCAATGACCTTTCACCCGTGACGTCACAACGTGAAACAATCCGCCATTTTCTCAAACACATTACACACACCAAGTCAAATCAGCTCTGTTATTTTCCGTTTTTTCGACTGTTTTCCGTACCTTGGAGACATTATGCCTCGTCGGTGTGTTGTCGGAGGGTGTAACAACACGAACAGGGACGGATTCAAGTTGCACCAGTGGCCAAAAGATGCAAAAGTCCCTCGTTTGTTCCGCACACTTTACCGACGACAGCTATGCTACGATAGAGATGGCACAGATGTGTGGATATCCTGCGACACTCAAAGCAGATGCATTTCCAAAGATAAAGTCAACGCAATCACGAAGGTGAGTTTTGTTGATGTTATTGACTTAGAGTGTGGTAATCAGTCATATTTGGTCACGGCATGACTGCAAGCTAATCGATGCTAACATGCTATTTAGGCTAGCTGTATGTACATATTGCATCATTATGCCTCATTTGTAGCTATATTTGCATCCAGCCTTTCCCTCCACCCACATTTAAAGCCAAACAAACACATACCAATCGTTGGTTAGAAGGCGATCGCCGAATTCGTCCGCGCTTCCTCCCGTGCCGCTGTCTGTCATGATATGGCTCAATAGCTTCAGTTTCTTCTTCAATTTCGTTTTCGCTTTCTGCCTCCACACTCCAACCATCCGTTTCAATACATGCGTAATCTGTTGAATCGGTTGCGCCGCTGAAATCCGAGTCTGAATCCGAGCTACTATGCTATACCTTCTGTGGTATCCGCCATCTTTGTCTCTGGTGGCTTCACGCAGTGACGTCACAAGACAATAGACGGGTGAATATAACGACGGTTAAAATCAGGCACTTTGAAGCCGTTTTTCGGGATATTGCGTGATGGGTAAAATATTGAGAAAAACTTCGAAAAATAAAATAAGCCAATGGGGACTGATTTTTACTGGTTTTAACCCTTCAAAAATTGTGATAATGTTCCCCTTTTAAAAGACACAGATGCATCCTCACGACATCATGCATGAAACATTCTTCCACTGGTATGTTGTCATCAATTATAAGCTTAAAGGAGAACATTATCACAATTTCAAAAGGGTTAAAAACAATAAAAATCAGTTCCCAGTGGCTTGTTGTATTTTTTGAAGTTTTTTTCAAAATTTTACAGGTCTCGGAATATCCCTAAATAAAGCTTTAAAGTGCCTTATTTTCGCTCTCTGCGAATACACTGGCCATTTCCCTGTGACGTCATACAGTGCTGCCAATGTAAACAAACAATGGGAATACCACAGCAAGATATAGTGACATTAACTCGGATTCAAACTCGGATTTCAGCGACTTAAGCGATTCAACAGATTACGCATGTATTGAAACAGATGGTTGGAGTATGAAAGTATTGAAGAAGAAACTGAAGCTATTGAGCGAATTCATAGTCATAGCATGGCCGAATAGCTGCGTTAGCATCGCCGGTAAAATGTGCGGACCAAACGATCAGGATTTTCGCATCTTTTGACACGGGAGCAACTTAAATCCGTCGATTGGTAAGTGTTTTTTTTCGCATTAAATGTGGGTGGAAGGAAACGTAATATAGTTGCAAATGCATCTACAGGTTATCCATACATCTCTGTATCATGTCTGCCTTAGCACCGCCGGTAAATAGCATGTTAGCATTGATTAGCGTAGCATGTTAGCATCGATTAGCTAGCAGTAAACATCAACAAAACTCACCTTTGTGATTTCGTTGACTATCGTTGCAAATGCATTTGCAGGTTATCCATACATCTCTGTGCCATGTCTGCTTTAGCATCGGCGGTAAAATGTGGAGACACACCGGCACATTCAATGGGGGTCTGGCGGGAGATTTCTTGCCACTTTCGCATCTTCGGGCCAGTGGTGCAACTTGAATCCCTCCCTGTTAGTGTTGTTACACCCTCCGACAACACACCGTCGAGGCATGATGTCTCCAAGGTTCCAAAAAATAGTCAAAATAACGGAAAATAACAGAGCTGTGACCCCGGTGTTTGTAATGTGTTGAAAATGAAAATGGCGGGTATGTTACCTCGGCGACGTCACATTCTGACGTCATCGCCTCCAGCGCGATAAACAGAAAGGCATTTAATTCGCCAAACTTCACCCATTTAGAGTTCGGAAATCGGTTAAAAAAATATATGGTCTTTTTTCTGCACCATCAAGGTATATATTGACGCTTACATAGGTCTGGTGATAATGTTCCCCTTTAAGGAATTGAAAGAGTAAATTAAACCAAATTTCTGATTTTTGATTGATGATAAATTGAACTGGAAATATTTTGTATGGTTACTTGCAGGTAAAGCTGCCCAGAAAAGGCGACCCTGGACACAAAAAGAGGTGAAGGCTGTCGAGAAACACATGAAGGGATTCATCCCTTATGGTATTGTTGGTAATGTTTGAGCGCCGAACCGAAAGCTCTCCAAAACCGGGAATGGCGAGCATTGAAGTTCTGTGTGTACAACCGCATTACGGCCTACAAAAAGAGATTGCAGCTAATATAGTAGATTGAGACATAATCAGCAAGACTGGTTAAGTAGAACAGTTTTTTAATGTTAATAATGGTCAATGTTCAAAATAAAAAAGTAAAAATGAAAGTTTAAAAGAGTGTTCTTGAAAAGTGAAATATGTGTTATCCTGGCATTAATAGTACTATAATTCGGTATGGAATCCATCCTTAATTAAAACTAATATATTTTTCCCTTGTCTCCACAAGTGATGATGAAAAACTTGGTCCCCATTCCAAATTATAACCTGTGTGCGTGTGCGTGTGTGAGAGCCCAGTGGTTAGGGTGTCCTCCCGGAGATCGGTAGGTTCTGATTTCAAACCCCAACCAAGTCATACCAAAGACTATAAAAATGGGAGCCATTGCCTCCCTGCTTGGCACTCTGCATCAAGGGTTAAAATTGGGGGTTAAATCACCGCTGCTGCTCACTGCTCCCCTCACCTCGCAGTCAGTGAACAAGGGGATGAGTGAAATGCAGAGGACAAATTTCACCACACCTTGTGTGTGTGTGTGTGAAAATCATTGGTACTTTAACTTTAATTTAATGTGTGCATGCGTGCACAGAGAGTGCTCTCTTAAGTGATTCCCTGGTTCTGCCGGGTTCTGCCGGGTTCTGCCGGGTTCTGCCGGATGGTGAGTTGGCTCCGATGGTGTGGGATTTGGTGCCGGACACATTGTGAGTGTCTGCTGGGAACGTCTGGCAGAGTCTCCTGTCAGAGAGTTTCAATTCCTATCTCCGGAAGAACTTTTGGGAAGTGCTGGACATTGAGCCCGAGTGAACCATGTTCTGTACCTCTATTGTCGTGGCGGCTGATTGGAGCTATGGCCGCAAGGTGGTCGGTGCCTGCCGTGTCGGTAATCCCAGAACCCGCTGGTGGACATCAAGGGTGAGGGATGCCGTCAAGCTGAAGAAGGAGTCCTATCTGGTCCCTTTAGCTCATGGGACTCCAGAGGCAGCAGACAGGTACTGACAGGCCAGGCGGTGTGTGGCTTTGGCGGTTGCGGAGACAAAAACTCGAACACAGTAAGGGTTTGGGGAAGCCGTGGAAAAAGAATTTCGGATGGCCCCGAAGCGATTCTGAACCACCAGCCGCCGCGTCACTGTCAACACCGTGTATGGTGAGGATGTGGTTCTGCTGACCTCGACTGCACGTGTTGTGGATCGGTGGAGGAAATATTTTGAACACCTCTTCAATCCCACCTACACATCTTCCTATGAGGAAGCAGGGCCTAGGGAATCTGTGGTAGGCTCCCCTATTTCTGGGATCAAGGTTGCGTAGGTAGTTAAAAAACTCCTCGGTGGCAAGGCCCCAGGGGTGGATGAGAACCGCCCAGAGTTCCTTAAGGCTCTGGATGCTGTAGGGATGTCATAGTTGACAAGATTCTGCAACACTGCGTGGACATCGGGAGCGGTACCTCTGGATTGGTAGACAGGGGTGGTGGTTCCTCTCTTTAAGAACTATCGTGGAATCACACCCCTCAGCCTTCCCGGTAAGGACTATTCAGGTGTACTGGAGAGGGGACTACGCCGGATAGTCGGACCTCGGATTCAGGAGGATCAGTGTGGTTTTCGTCCTGGTCGTGGAACTATGGACCAGTTCTATACTCTCAGCAGGGTCCTTGAGGGTGCATGGGAGTTTGCCCAACCAGTCTACATGTGCTTTGTGGACTTGGAGAAGGCATCCAATCGTGTCCTTCTGGAGGTTTTGTGGTGAGTGCTTAGAGAGTATGGGGTATTGGACTGTCTGAATGTGACGGTCACAGCTTGGTCTGCATTGCCAGCAGTAAGTCGGACCCGTTTCCAGTGAGGGTTGGACTCCACCAGGGCTGCCCTTTGTCACCGATTCTGTTCATAACTTCTATGGACATAATTTCTAAGTGCAGTCAGGGCCTTGAGGGGATCCGTTTTGATGGCTGCAGGATTAGATTTCTGGTTTTTGCATATGATGTAGTCCTGATTGCTTCATCTGGCCAGGATCTTCAGCTCCCACTAGGTCGGTTTGCAGCCAAGTGTGAAGCGACTGGGATGAGAATCAGCACCTCTAAATCCGAGTCCATGGTTCTCGCCTGTAAAAGTGTGGAGTGCCATCTCCGGGCGGGGTAAGAGATATTGCCCCAAGTGGGGGAGTTCAAGCACCTTGGAGTCTTTTTCACGAGTGAGGGAAGAGTGGATCGTGAGACCAACAGGCGGATCGTTGCAGCTTCTGTAGCAATGCGGACCCTGTATCAATCTGTTGTGGTAAAGGAGCTGAGCTGGAAGGCAAAGCTCTCAATTTACCAGTTGATCTACGTTCCCATCCTCACGTATGGTCATGATCTTTGGGTTATGTCCAAAAGGGCTAGATCACGGGTACAAGCGGCTGAAGGCGGGGCTCTCCCTTAGAGATAGGGTGAGACGCTCTCTCATCCGGGAGGAGCTCAGAGTAAAGCTGCTGCTCCTCCACATCGAGAGCCAGATGAGGTGGATCAGGCATCTGGTCAGGATGCCAACCAAACGCCTACTTGGAGAGGTGTTTAGGCCACTTCTGACCGATAGAAAACCAAAGGGAAGACCTGTTGGTAAGACTATCTCTCTCGGCTGGCCTGGGAAAGCCTTGGGATCTCCCGGGAGGATCTGCACGAAGTGGCTTGGGAGAGGGAAATTTAGGCTTCTCTGCATAGGCTGCTGACTCTGCGACCCGACCTCTGGATGAATGGATGGATGGATGGCACTATTACAACATTGGTTGTGTTGCCGCTGTGTTGTGCAATATGCTTGTGCATAAATGACCATGTAGCCCCATTATTGGCTACTTTCTTATGCACCCAAAATAATTATCAAAGCTAAAAAAAAATCTGTTCTCATACATACATTTGACATTTTGAAAGTACCAGCCTCTCTCCAGTCCTCTTTTGCACTTTAGCAAAACTAAACATTTCCGTCAAGCGTCTTCATAGTAGACTGCCCTAGATGAAGTTCTTTTTCGTGGCAACGAATCAAGCATGTCTGATAAATAGTCCGCAAAAATAAGATGTTTTTTCAAAATGCGTTATTTTGATGCTATTTTGCATTGCTATGCAATTTACATGCTATTGATTAGCATTAGTGATATTACATGGCAAGTTCAAGACCTCCAAATTTGGTAATGAAAAGTAAAACTAAGATGCACATTGCAGTCAAACAGCTGCTGTGTGGGGGGCTATCTAAGTTTGGATGGGCCCTACTTACTTTTTTAATGGGCCACTACTGCTTTTGGGGGGGTCGCTGCCAACTTTTTGGGGAGAACGATTCGCTTTTAGTGGAGGCACAAGCTACTTTTTGGGGGACACAACTTGCTTCTTCGAGGGGCGCTGCCTGGGGTCGCTATCTACTTTTGGGAAAGCACTAACCTCTAACCAACTTTTTTGAGGGGCACAACCTGCTTTTGGGGACCCTACTTACTTTTGGGGATGGGGGCGCTAGCTAATTTTGGTAAGTCACTAACGACATTTCAGGGGGCGCTCCCTACTTTTTGGGGGGACCTATCTGCTTTTGAGGGGCCTACCTACTTTTTGGGGGCACTGCCTGCTTTTTTGGGGGAGATCGATTCGCTTTTAGGGGAGGCACAAGCTACTTTTTGGGGGACAATACTTGCTTCTTCGAGAGGCGCTGCCTAATTTCCGGGGGAACACTACTTCCTTTTTTAGGGTGAGTGCTACTGATGCCGACTTTTGGGGGTCTGCCTACTTTTAAGGTGCTGCAATCTATATTTTTGGAGGGGGTTAATGCCAGGTGGTCGCTATCTACTTATGGAAAGGCACTAACCGCTTTTGAAGGGCGCTATCTACTTTTTTTGGGGGGGAGGGGGTCACTGCCAGCTATTGGGTGGGCTCTACCTACGTTGGAGAGGGCGCTACCTAATTTTTGGGGGAGGTGCTACTGACACTTTGGGGGGAGGGGGTGCGCTATCAACTTTTGGGAAGGCATTTACTGCTTTTGGGGGGGTGCTACCTACTTTTTTGAGGGGCACTACTTGCTTTTGGGGACCCTACCTATTTTTGGGAGGGGTGCTATCTACTTATGAGAAGGCACTAACTGAATTTCAGGGGGCGCTAGGTACTTTTCGGGGGCTACTACCTGCTTTTTGAGGTGACACAACTTGCTTTTTGGGTAGCGCTACCTCTTTATGAGGGGGAACCACTTAATTTTTTCTGTTCGGGGGGGCACTGACACTTTGGGGTTACACTCTCTACTTTTGGGGGGAACTGCCTACTTTTAAGGTGGCGCAATCTACATTTTTGGAAGGGGATACTGCCACGGGGTCGCTATCTACCGCTTTTAAGGGGCGCTATCTACTTTTTTGTGGGATCACTTCCAGCTATTGGGTGGAGTCTACTTATGTTTGAGAGGGCGGTACCAAATTTTTTTGGGGAGGTGTTACTGACACTTTAGGGGGGCGCTATCTACTTTTGCAAAGGCACTAACTGCTTTTGAGCGGCGCTATCTACTTTTTTGGGGAGGCACTGCCAGCTATTGGGGGAGCTCTACCTACGTTTGAGAGGGCACTACCTAATTCTTTTTGGGTGGTGCTACTGACACTTTCGGGGGGCGCTATCTACTTCTGGGAAGGCACTAACCTCTAACCTACTTTTTGGGGGACTCTATCTGCTTTTGGGGCCCCTACCTATTTTTTGGGGGCACTGCCTGCTTTTTGGGGGGATGCCACTAGCTTTTTCTGGTGGTTGAACCCATTTTTGAAGGGGCGCTACCTATAATTTGGGGTGAACACTACCTGTTTTTAGTGGGGTGCTACCTGCTTTTTGAAGGTACGCTATTTGCTCTTTGGGCAGCGCTATCTACGTATCAGGGGGCGTCACATATTTTTTTCTGTTTGGGGCTACTGACACTTTGGAGGGGGGGGTCTTTCTACTTTTGGGGAGTACTACCTGTTTTTAGTGTGACGCTGCCTACTGTTTTGGAGGGGGCGCTACATGATTCTTGGGGGTGCTCTACCTACTCTATGGGGGCGGGGGGAAAAATATATTTTTTAATAGCAATACTTTAAAGGATGTTGATGAAGGAAATGACGTCACGTCCTTTTGTACTTTTCCTGCCTGATTAGAGGAGTACGTGGACAGAAGGAGTCCCGTCTTTGAAGGGTCCCTGGCCTCCCCCCACTGCTGGGGCTGCTCTCTTGAAAGTGCTGAGAAGGACACCGTCAGATAACCAACGACCTTCATCTGTCCTGAAACACAGAAAGAAGATAACATTCATGATCTCTGGCATACGGGGACTAGAGCGTTGCTCCTTGGCTTTATTTTTGGGATGGATCGATAATCAACACTGATATTTGGCATGTTTACGTATATAGGTATCAGATACGATTATTATTTTTTCACAACTACAACAGAACGACATTAGCAGACACAATAGAAATGATATCTGCGCCAAAAATCCCAACTTTATGGAGCAATGAGCAGCAGAGATGGCCACGCCCGTGAAGCATTTTTGGTGATCCAACCCCTAATTCCAACCCTTGATGCTGAGTGCCAAGCAGGGAGGTAATGGATCCCATTTTTGTAGTCTTTGGTAAGATTTTGCCTGGGTTTGAATTCACCACCTACCGAACTCAGGGCGGACACTCTGACCACTAGGCCACTGAGTAGGTGAAACCTTACTATGTATTAAACCCATAAAGTGTTATAGAATTGAGGAGATGCTCCTCTTAGTCCCACGTAGTAAAAGTCTTTGGGCTGCTAAATGAACCACAACATTAGCGCCACAAAAAACATTATGTTGATACTAGTCCCACGTTTCTTGAAAAAAAAACAAAAAAAACAATCAAAAGCCATGTCCAGCTATTTACTGACGTACACTGTAAATTTCGGACTATAAGCTGTTACTTTTTTTCCAACCCTTTAAACCCTGTGGCTTACATAACGATGCGGCTAACTTATGGATTTGTCTTTGCTGAGAGCCATAATGCAAATAGTTGTCATTAAACACAAGCAAAGACCCTGAAATGGTGTTATTTTTTTGTGCCATTGCGCTATTTTTCGGACCAGCACGTGTGAATCTATCAGTGTTCCTGCTGTTTAAAGGGGAACATTATCACCAGACCTATGTAAGCGTCAATATATACCCTGATGTTGCAGAAAAAAGACCATCCATCCATCCATTTTCTACCGCTTATTCCCTTTTTGGAGTCGCGGGGGGCGCTGGCGCCTGTCTCAGCTACAATCGGGCGGAAGGCGGCGTACACCCTGGACAAGTCGCAACCTCATATTTTTTAACCGATTTCCAAACTCTAAATGGGTGAATTTTAGCTAAATAAACGCCTTTGTATTTATCACTCTCGGAGCGATGACGTCAGAACGTGCGCCACCTAGGTAGTCAATCGGCCATTTTGTCAAACACATTTTAGACATTGAGTCAAATCAGCTCTGTTATTTTCCATTTTTTCGACTGTTTTCCGTACCTTTGAGACATCATGCCTCGTCGGTGTGTTGTCGGAGGGTGTAACAACACGATCAGGATCAAGTTGATTTACATTGAATGATTAGCACGGCATGCTAATCGATGCTAACATGCTATTTACCGGCGATGATAAGGCAGACATGGCACAGAGATGTATGGATAACCTGCAGATACATTTCCAACGATAAAGTCAAATAAATCACAAAGGTGAGTTTTGTTGATGTTGTTGACTTATGTGCTAATCAGACATATTTGGTCGCGGCATGACTGCCAGCTAATCGATGCTAACATGCTATTTAGGCTAGCTGTATGTACATTTGAAACTATATTTACATCCAGCGTTTTCTTCCGCCCACATTTAATGCCAACAAACACTTACCAATCGACGGATTTAAGTTGATCCAGTGTCACAAGATGCGAAACTTCCGATCGTTGGTCTGCACATTTTACCGGCGATGCTAAGGCAAACATGGCCGAATAGTGTCAATAGCTATTCGCTCAATAGCTTCAGTTTCTTCTTCAATTTCGTTTTCGCTATCTGCCTCCATACTCCAACCATCCGTTTCAATACATGAGTAATCTGTTGAATCGCTTTAGCCGCTGAAATCCGAGTCTGAATCCGAGCTAATGTTGCTATATCTTGCTGTAGCAACCGCCACGTTGTTTGTATTCGCATCGCTATGTGACGTCACAGGAAAATGGAGAGTGTCTTCGCAGATCGCAAAAATAAGGCGCTTTAAAGGCTTTTTTAGGGATATTCCGGGACGGGTAAAATTTTGAAAAAAAATTTCAAAAAATAAATTAAGCCACTGGGAATTGATTTTTTTTTGGTTATAACCCTTTTGAAATTGTGATGTTCCCCTTTAAAGCTTTAAACCAGTCTGTCTTACAGCATTCCTACTCATATGGATTCCTCATTAATCACTCCAAGCAACGTTTGTCAGTTTTACAATATAGCTAAAACAATTCTTACTTACCAAACCATTCCAGGTGTAATGTCCGTATAAGTGTTTTCATGCATAATGGGATCAAGCTAGCGCCGTTAACATTAGCTACTGTGCTAACATGTTTACGGGTGTCTGTGTCATTTTTATTAATTTACGACATTTCATTTAGTTTTATTTTACTTTTACAAATTCCTCTGTAAATTCACCAAAACGTCCGTCCCCGTGGCGTTATTGAGTGTGTTTAGTTGTTTAATGCCTTAAACCAGAAGTAAAACCGTCCATAGCATTTTTCATCACTCCAAGCAACGTTTGTAAGTTTCACAATATAGGTAAAACAATTCTTACCCACTAAAGCGTCCCATGTGTGAAGTCTGTAGGAGTGTTTTCATGCATATTTGTACGTGCTATCGTAATGTAAGGAATGTAGTGGCGTCGTTAGCTTTAGTTAGTATTTTATTATTATTTCAGTTTCACAAGTTCCTCAGTAAATTCACCAAATGTTACCGTGGAGTTATTGAGTCTCTTTAGCTGATTGGAGAGCAAGCTTGCGCACACTCAAAAAAATTACTCATTGGATGAACTCAATTAAAATGAGGGCAGGATTTCCATCCAACAAATATATGTTGCCCCAACTCAAAATTAGTACATTCTCACAATACAATAAAAATGAGTTAATCCAACTAATTTTTAGCAAATAAAGCCTAACTAAATTTATTGCAATATCTAAGCAAATTCTATTTACATTTGTCAGACTAATTTTTTACAAATACAACTAAAATGTAATCATTATGGTTACTAAGTGAAATTAATTAATATGTGCCCACCTCAAAATTGACTGGAAATTAAGCAAGCTAAAAATCACCCTTGATGCCATAAAAACACATCAGACAAAACCTGGTTGGTACTTTTAATGTAGAATAATAATTTTTTCAACAATCTTGAAAATAACACCACAAAATGTCAAAGTTACTTGCAAACACAAATCAAAATGTTCCTTTTGAGTGAAAACAAAACATCAAGAAGTCAATTTTACATAAAGATGTCAGATATTCATACCAACACAGACCAAGAATTTTGTTTTATATAAACAAAGATGTCAAATGAACTTGATACAAAGCACACAGAACTCAGTCTTAGATATACAACCCCAAGAAACAGTTTTACCTTTTCTTAAATAAATGGAGGCAAACTTTGCGAGAAATGGTTCTCCAAAACAGCTCAAAGTGGTGTAAAATTAACACTCAACAAAGGAAACTGCAAAAACACATTTGAGTCCTGCACAAGTGTGCTAATGTAGCCATTAGCCTTAATGTACTAGAGTTCCATCCATCCATTTTCTACCGCTTTTCCCTTTTGGGGTTGCTGGAGCCTATCTTAGCTGCATTCAATAAAGAAAATTAAAAAAAAGCCAAATACAAAATTCCCATGGATCAAATTGGCAACGAACACAAATAAATAAGAAAAACTCAACATTCACAGACCAGGAATCTGATATTAATGGGATGCTAGTAGCAAATATCCTTTGAATGTAAGCAAGTAAAAACAAAATATGAGAACAGAATTAGCTATTCAAAAAATTCCTAAATCTTCAATCAAATTTAATCCATTTATCCTGAGATGAGTGATGAAACAGAGGAGAGAAATGGATGCGAGAAGTGTGGAGGGTAGTCACACTAAAACGGGGAGGTAAAGTTCATCCAGTCTAAACCCCCGTAATGGCTCTCCACTCTCCATGACTGCATTTCTTATGTTGATCGTGTACTTTCAGCAGTTCAGTAAACAGCCTCTTCTTCCCTGAAACATTGTCAATTCTCCAATTCTCCAGTTCAAAATGTTTAAGGTCATAGATTGTCTTTAAATGGGGTGAAAATGAAGGCAAAAACATTACAACCAAAAATAAAGATCCGATGATGAACTTCGTCAACCGGTGTTCACCTCTCATGCAAACAACTTGATTTTCAGCTGCTGTATTTTTGTGTTCAGTTTGTGACCATCCAAGTTTATTAGTATCGTCTGGAAAAACTCAAATGTGTACTTGAAGTTGTCTGGAAAGCTTAGATCAAGAGCATAATTGAGACCAAACATCATTATAATACCCATGATGACGGTGTCCACGATGCTCAGGACTTTGATGCCTTCGATAACAACTCCAACATCCTCTGGCTCCCTATCGCCATCTCCACGGATTATGTACTGTATATCCCCAAGACTGTGAGGGCAATGTCCCTTACTCAGTGGTGGACGCCTGAACAAAACAAAAACAGAACACTTGTGTTTGGTAAAATGCTGAACACCACTAGCAGAAAATGAATTAGCTTTTTTTTTTTTTTTTAAAGTCCTCATTGCTTGTCAAATCAATCATTAATGCATCATGAGTTAAACATATATATATATATATATATATATATATATATATATATATATATATATATATATATATATATATATAAATATACAGTACATACACACACATACATACACATATACACATATACATATATATATATATATATATATATATATATATATATATATATATATATATATATATATATATATATATATATATATATATACAGTATATATATATATATATATATATATATATATATATATATGTATATGAAATAATACAATGTTTGAAATTGGCCCGTAAATAACTTCAGCAAGCAGTCATGAACATAATACAATTGCTGCAACATGATCATTTTGGCCAGTGGTTCTCAAATGGGGGAACGCGTACCCCTGGGGGTACTTGAATGTATGCCAAGGGGTACGTGAGAATTTGAGAAAATATTCTAAAAATAGCAACAATGCAATAATCATGTATAAATATATGTATTGAATAATACTTCAATGAAATATGAATGTAAGTACATAAACTGAGAAAAGACCTGCAACAATGCAATATTCAGTGTTGACAGCTAGATTTTTTTCATAAATATTGATGTTAAAGATTTCTTTTTTTGTAAAAAAATGCTTAGAATTAAGTTGGTGAATCTATATGGATCTCAATCAATCAATCAATCAATGTTTATTTATATAGCCCCAAATCACAAATGTCTCAAAGGACTGCACAAATCATTACGACTACAACATCCTCGGAAGAACCCACAAAAGGGCAAGGAAAACTCACACCCAGTGGGCAGGGAGAATTCACATTCAGTGGGACGCCAGTGACAATGCTGACTATGAGAAACCTTGGAGAGGACCTCAGATGTGGGCAACCCCCCCCCTCTAGGGGACCGAAAGCAATGGATGTCGAGCGGGTCTAACATGATACTGTGAAAGTTCAATCCATAGTGGCTCCAAGACAGCAGTGAGAGTCCCGTCCACAGGAAACCATCTCAAGCGGATCAGCAGCGTAGAGATGTCCCCAACCGATACAGGCGAGCGGTCCATCCTGGGTCCCGACGAGCGGTCCATCCTGGGTCTCGACTCTGGACAGTCAGTACTTCATCCATGGTCATCGGACCGGACCCCCTCCACAAGGGAGGGGGGGACATAGGAGAAAGAAAAGAAGCGGCAGATCAACTGGTCTAAAAAGGAGGTCTATTTAAAGGCTAGAGTATACAGATGAGTTTTAAGATGAGACTTAAATGCTTCTACTGAGGTAGCATCTCGAACTGTTACCGGGAGGGCATTCCAGAGTACTGGAGCCCGAACGGAAAACGCTCTATAGCCCGCAGACTTTTTTTGAGCTCTAGGAATCACTAATAAGCCGGAGTCTTTTGAACGCAGATTTCTTGCCGGGACATACGGTACAATACAATCGGCAAGATAGGCTGGAGCTAGACCGTGTAGTATTTTATACGTAAGTAGTAAAACCTTAAAGTCACATCTTAAGTGCACAGGAAGCCAGTGCAGGTGAGCCAGTACAGGCGTAATATGATCAAACTTTCTTGTTCTTGTCAAAAGTCTAGCAGCCGCATTTTGTACCAGCTGTAATCTTTTAATGCTAGACATGGGGAGACCCGAAAATAATACGTTACAGTAATCGAGACGAGACGTAACAAACGCATGGATCAATCAATCAATCAATCAATGTTTATTTATATAGCCCCAAATCACAAATGTCTCAAAGGACTGCACAAATTATTACGACTACAACATCCTCGGAAGAACCCACAAAATCTCGGCGTCTTTAGTGGACAAAATGGAGCGAATTTTAGCGATATTACGGAGATGAAAGAAGGCCGTTTTAGTAACGCTTTTAATGTGTGCCTCAAAGGAGAGAGTTGGGTCGAAGATAATACCCAGATTTTTTACAGAGTCACCTTGTTTTATTATTTGGTTGTCAAATGTTAAAGTTGTATTATTAAATAGAGGTCGGTGTCTAGCAGGACCGATAATCAGCATTTCCGTTTTTTTGGCATTAAGTTGCAAAAAGTTAGCGGACATCCATTGTTTAATTTCATTAAGACACGCCTCCAGCTGACTACAATCCGGCGTGTTAGTCAGCTTTAGGGGCATGTAAAGTTGGGTGTCATCAGCATAACAGTGAAAGCTAATACCGTATTTGCGTATGACGTCACCTAGCGGCAGCATGTAGATGCTGAAGAGTGCAGGGCCAAGGACCGAACCCTGGGGAACTCCACACGTTACCTTAACATAGTCCGAGGTCACACTGTTATAGGAGACGCACTGCATCCTATCAGTAAGATAAGAGTTAAACCATGACAGGGCTGAGTCTGACATACCAATTCGTATTTTGATACGCTCTAATAAAATATTATGATCGACGGTATCGAAAGCAGCGCTAAGATCGAGGAGCAGCAACATAGATGACGCATCAGAGTCCATTGTTAGCAATAGATCATTAGTCAATTTTGCGAGGGCTGTCTCAGTCGAGTGATTTGCCCTATTACAATCCCCAAAGAAGGCACTTTAAGTTGATGATTATTTATATGTGTAGAAATCTTTATTTATAATTGAATCACTTGTTTATTTTTCAACAGGTTTTTAGTTATTTTTATATCCTTTTTTCCAAATAGTTCAAGAAAGACCACTACAAATGAGCAATATTTTCCACTGTTATACAATTTAATAAATCATAAACTGATTAAGTAGTGCTGTATTTTACTGCTTTATCTCTGTTTTTCAACCAAAAATGCTTTGCTCTGATTAGGGGGTACTTGAATTAGAAAAATGTTCACAGGGGGTACATCACTGAAAAAAGGTTAATAAGCACGGCTTTAGGCAACTGCATCCCTATAGAGATGGACCTGTGGGACAGAAATAGCTGTTTTACTCCACAGGGCCTCTGCCCGTTTGCCATTACCAGCTTAGGAGACTGACTCTGTCTTTTCTTGCACCTACCATTGATTCCAAACAAAAATAAAAATTGAAAGAGCCCCATTGTTTACAAAATGCCAGTTATTCAAAAAGTTGTAGTGTGATAAGCTCAAAGGACCACAAAATATGTAAAGAAAAATGGGTAACATCATTTCATGCTACTGGGTAACACAAACTATTAACTTACTAGATATTCCTTGAAGAAAGTATCTGGATCTTCATTGAGACAGATAACAAGACTTCTCAGGATGCACTCCCTCCTGATGTCAATGTCGTCACACTAAAGCAGGGGTGAAAAATCAAAACACAATTTAACTAAATATTGGTGCAACGGTGGCACAGGGAGAGGGGCAAGTTGACGACAGTGTGTAAAGAAAACTAGATAAACCAATACATCTTATATATATATATATATATATATATATATATATATATATATATATATATATATATATATATATATATATATATATATATATATATATATATATATATATATATATATATATATATATATAAGATGTATTGGTTTATCTAGTTTTATATATATATATATATATATATTTATATACACACATCTTTGATTCGTTGCCCCTTCACTCCACCTTTGCTTTTGAAGATCTGCATAAGCTTGAGTGAAATGTGGTCCAGATGTCTATAAACTTTGACTGCAGTGGGTTTGTAGTGATTTGCATGAAGTCCTCATTAATCTGAAAAATATTCAATAAAATGTATTTAGAAAAATACAATACATAAGAATACAAGTTAACTTACTTCACTCTGCTGGAACAGGGCAGGTCACCGGTTTAGATTTCCTCTATCACGGGCCTCTGTTCAACGACCTCTCGTCGTCTGTGGGAGAAGTTTTATACCCTTTTTGCTTTTATCAGCACTTCATTGTCACACTTTTTTATTTCTGACAACAAAGCCATTCTCTCACTTTTCAAGCATTCCGTGGTTTCACCTTTTTGGTGCAGTAGAATGTAGTAAACTTCAGCTCTTCTCGCTTTCTAGATGTTGGCTGCAGCTTTGCCTTGGCCTTATTCCACTGGGCATCTAGTATGTACTCAACTGGCTCTAAAACAGAAAAGTGAGATGTATATTAGTTTACGTTTATGCGCAGTAGCAAGGGGGCCGTCCTTTGCGATAGCTACGCCTAATTGATTAGATTGGCATAGGACAGTCGACAAGCTCATCAGTTAGTGACTATTGAACTTGTAGTAAATGATGCTGAAATACATCCGAAACCGAAGCTTTTTTGACAGGCCAAGATGCTGTACTCAATATGTAGTGAAATTCAGAAAGGACCTCATCAATAACTGACTTTAGAATATGAACAATATTTTCTAACTTCAATAAAATGCAAGCAAGTCCCTGTTCAATAGATATTTGCAGGTTCATCATCACAACTAAGTGTTTCAAATTCATGATCTGTATCGACAGACTCTATTAATCCAGCTTCAGATTTGTCTGACTCCTGCACCTGACCTCTTGTGCTGACATTAGCTTTAAAATCTACCAATGAATGTTGGTTGTGTTTCCTATTTTTGTGTTAAACGTACTGTATACATTTGTTCTAAATGAGCAACCTAAAAACATACATGGAACCGTTTCATTATGCCTCAGATGTTGATTTATGTGTTGAAAATAATCTATTTCTGTTGTTGGGTCTTTGAATGTGCACACATGACACTTGAATGTAGCTACTTCTGCTGTTTTGGGAGTTTTCTGGTGACCATAAACTTTGTGTGTATGATTTAGTAGCTTACTCCATGGGCAATCTGTATATGGACATGCAGAGTGATAACTGCCCCTTAAATGCCCATGAGTCTGCTTAAAATGCTGCAACAACAAATACCTGCTAGCTAGTTCCAAACTGCATTCTTTACACTGCCACATTCATAATCCTGAAATAGAGAATAAAGAGAATTAGCATATATCACATCAAAAGGATGAGAATGATAGAGATCAGTTTGTACCAGAATCAAACACATAACCTATTACTTACAATCATTAGGCTGCCACAATGAGCTTGGTAATGCTTAACATTAGGAGGCTGCCACACGAAGCTTGAAAAAAATGATCAATCTGCAAAAGATGATAACATATTGAGTTATGAGTGCAAGTACCAGAATACCCAGAAATGCAGACAAGTTGAAATTGAATAAAAGCTCTGACCAATAAAACAAGATAACATTTGAACATTTAGGATAGACTACCAATTATTTGACAAACAAATAAGTTTTACACAAGTCAGGCCGGGATGAAGGTGGGAAGCAGCGTTAGCGGGGAAGATGTTTGCATGCATTTCTGTCAGACTGTCGCTTCAATAATCTTCCCCGCTCACGCTGCTCCTCATCTTCATCCCGGCCTGACTTGTGTATTAGTTAGGAAAAGTTCGTTCACCTCACAACCATCTTGCAGTTTTCAGACTGCCGTGTTCATGTGTGGACTATTAAGCAAGTTCCCATTCTGGAAGTTACCAAGCTAGCATGCAAACTCGGACTTTAAAAGTAAAGTTCGCCCCCACAAACAATTCACGAAATGTGGTATAAAGCACTGAATACACCTGCAGTACAGCCTACAGTACTAGAGCTACAGTATATAAAAAGAAAGAATACTTACCAAACACCGAGATGATTATGCGCATGCGCTGAAGGGGGCTCCAAATTCTGAACTCATTTATTTTGCGTTGATCAACATCAAATCAATCCCATAGAATCAATTATGAGAAATTTGATGTTTCACTGACTAAATATATATGTGTATATTTTAAAACTAGATGTTTTAAAAAAAATTCAACAATACTTAAATGTGTCACATCTAAGAAGGGCTTCAATCATTTTTTTGAGTGCAGCTAGAGGGTCCATGACAATGAATTCTGTTTTGTTTGATCAGCCGTTTTACTGCCGTGTTACAGACACTGCTTGGAAACACTTACGGTATGTAAATAGACATTTACAATATATTTATGTGTAGGTAACTAATTTCACAACGTATATATCTGCGGTTAATGAATTGAAAATGTTTTTTTCTCTAAATCTTAGTGGTTGCGACCTATATCGTACGGAAAATACGTTACTTTTAGATAACTTTTACAAAATGCATATCGGCTCTAAATATGACTTGTGGTCCCCTTGACTACTAATAATCGATTGATTGATTGATTGATTGATTGATTGATTGATTGATTTATTGATTGATTGATTGATTGATTGAAAACTTTCATCAGTAGACTGCACAATACAGTACATATTCCGTACAATTGACCACTAAATGGTAACACCCGAATAAGTTTTTCAACTTGTTTGAGTCGGGGTCCACGTTAATCAATTCATAGTAAAATTTTGATAAACAATCATAAATGAATTTTTCAGCACATACACAATGTTGACATATATAGTTATATTTTGATAAACAATCATAAACTAATCTTTCAGCACATACACAATGTTGACATATATAGTTATTGTCAGATTTTGTTGTTGATGAACCCCAAGATGCAGAGAAGGAGGCAGGCATTGAGTAAGGAAACATGATTTTGTGTAGGGGGGTCCAGTCCGATGGCCATGGATAAAATACTGGCGGTCCAGAGTCGGGACCCAGCATGGACCACTCGTTCAGAGTCGGGACCCAGGATGGACCGCTCGCCAGTGTGTCAGCTGCTGAGATGCCTCCACTTGGGATGGTTTCCTATTGGCTCCACTGTGGACGGGACTCTCGCTGCTGTTTTGGATCCGCTTTGGACTGGACACTCACGGTTGTGTTGGATCCACTATGGATTGAACTTTCACAGTATCTTGTTAGACCAGCTCGACATCCATTGCTTTCGGACCCCTAAATGGGGGGGTTGCCCACATATGCGGTTCTCTCCAAGGTTTCTCATAGTCATCATTGTCACCGACGTCCCACTGGGTGTGAGTTTTCCTTGCCCTTATGTGGGCCCTACCGAGGATGTCGTAGTGGTTTGTGTTGTGGTTTGTGCAGCCCTTTGAGACACTAGTGATTTAGGGCTATATAAATAATCATTGATTGATTGATTGATTGATTGATGATTTAATTAAAATACTAGGACAAGAACAAACAAAAATGGTACTAACAAAAGGCGTGCACGAGACGGATAACAAACTAAAAGAGCTAGCATGGGAGCTAGAAGATAACGAGCAGGAAACAGAAGTCGTTACTTGTAGTATGAAAACAAACTGGAAGCAGGGAACAAAAAACAGTAAGCTACAAACAGCTACCGAAATATAGCTTGCCGCTACACTGCAAAGACACGACACAACAGGAATGACAATATGATAATCCAGCACTGACTGGAGCAGGCTGATTGACACCTGGTGTGGCCAGGTGCCAATCAGCAGCTGAGGGGACACAGCACTCAGGGAGACAAACAGGAAACTGAACCAAAATAAGAGTGCTGACAGGAAGTTAAGAAATACTACACACACACAAACCAAAAACTAAAACACAAACAAACTGTCAGGGGCAAGCCTGACAGTAGCCCCCCTTCCCATAACGGATCCAAGATGTTTTAGAAAACCGACCTCCCCCCCCCAAAAAAAAAAAAACAATCCAAAGTCATGAGAGGGTGGAGGCAGGACAAGGAGGTGGGCCACCAAGCCAAGTGTTTCCGCAGCCTGCGGGGAAGAGTCAGGTGGCGACGGCGCCCATGAAATGACCACATCTGTGGCCGACAAGAGTATGGTGGCGCCCTCTGCTGGCCCACCGGAGAGGATGGTGGAGGCGACCTTTACCGGTCCACCGTAGAGGATGGTGGTGTCGACCCCCTGCTGGTCCACCGGAGAGGGTGGTGGCGCCCCCTGCTGCTGGCCCACCGTAGAGGATGGTGGTAACACCCCATGCTGTTGGCCCACCGGAGAGGATGGTGGTGGCGCCCCCTGCTGCTGACCCACCGGAGAAGATGGTGGTGGCGCCCCCTGCTGCTGGCCCACCGGAGAGGATGGTGGTGGCACATCATGCTGTTGGCCCACCGGAGAGGATGGTGGTGGCGCCCCCTGCTACTGGCCCACCGGAGAGGATGGTGGTGGCGACCCCTGCTGCTAACCCACCGGAGTGCGTGGTGGCGTCTGCTGGCCCACCGGAGTGCATGATGGCGCTGTAGGTTGCAGACCCACCGGAGGTGATGGTGGAGGCGACCTCTACCGGTCCACCGTAGAGGATGGTGGTGTCGACCCCCTGCTGGTCCACCGGAGAGGGTGGTGGCGCCCCCTGCTGCTGGCCCACCGTAGAGGATGGTGGTAGCACCCCATGCTGTTGGCCCACCGGAGAGGATGGTGGTGGCGCCCCCTGCTGGTCTACCAGAGAGGATGGTGGTGGTGCCCCCTGCTGCTGGCCCACCGGAGAAGATGGTGGTGGCGCCCCCTGCTGCTGGCCCACCAGAGAGGATGGTGGTGGCACATCATGCTGTTGGCCCACCGGAGAGGATGGTGGTGGCGACCCCTGCTGCTAACCCACCGGAGTGCGTGGTGGCGTCTGCTGGCCCACCGGAGTGCATGATGGCGCTGTAGGTTGCAGACCCACCGGAGGTGATGGCGCCATAGGTTTCAGACCCACCGGAGGTGATGGTGGCGTCTGACCCACCAGAGGTGATGGCGCCGTTTCTTGCAGACCCACTGGGACGAGAAGTAGCTGTGACTCCCCAGCTGCACAGCTACTGATAGCCCCCCACCCCCAGGACAAGAACAAACAAAAAGGGTACTAACAAAAGGCGCGCACGAGGCGGATAACAAACTAAAAGAGCTAGCATGGGAGCTAGAAGATAACAAGCAGGAAACAGAAGTTGTTACTTGTAGTATGAAAACAAACTGGAAACAGGGAACAAAAAACAGTGAGCTACAAACAGCTACCAAAATATAGCTTACCGCTACGCTGCAAAGACTTGACACGACAGGAGCGACAAAACAATAATCCAGCACAGACTGGAGGAGAAAACAGGTCTAATTAGCAACGGGCTAATTGACAGTCCAGGTGTGGCCAGGTGCCAATCAACCGCAGCTGAGGGGACACAGCACTCAGGGAGACAAACAGGAAACTGTACCAAAATAAGAGTGCTGACAGGAACTAAAGACAGGAAATACTACACACACACACACAGACAAAAAACTATTTTGATATTCAATCATATATGAATCGTTCAGCATATACACAATGTTGACGTCTATTGTTATATTGTGACAAACAATCATAAATGAATATTTCAGCACATACACAATGTTGACATCTATAGTTATATTTTGATAAAGACATGGAAAAACTCAATACACGTAAACGGTGCGTGCAACAACACCAACAAACATGGGAGTAGACGCAAAGTTAAATCATGAAATGCAACCTAGCCCGAGCAAAAACGATGCATATTTATCCGGGAGAGTCTTGATACCAATGTCCTTGACCCAAACGGACACAAATAAGTTGTAGACCTCCATGCTTTTACAAGTTTTCATCTGTTTTGTCGTGCAGAATGATGTCTGGAGCACAAAAGTTCCAAATGTCTGAAAACTCGGCCGACATATAATCCTTGATATCACTCGACTAATCTTTTTTGATAAAGTATGTGGATGTATTCCATTGCATAGTTAGAAAAATGTAAGCCTTTTTTATATTCAAATCCAAATGAAGCTGGGATAGGCTCCAGCCACCCCCTTGACCTTGAGAGGGACAAACAGTAATAAAAAAAAAAGATGGATGGATAGTACCAGCCCTGAGGAAAACACACAAAGCCCTCACTGCAACTTCATGGTGTTTTGCCAAATCAGCACAAATTTAGTACATAGGTGACTAAAAAGCACAGGTGTGTGCAATTTGAGCAAGTCTTGGAAAAAAAAAAACATGGCCGCCCTCAACCTCAACATGAAGGGGCTGCCTATAAGTCCTTCATCATATGGTGATCAAACTTCACACCCCATAGGGGGCGCTGCAAATGCCACTCACAAAAGATCTCCTCTCACCTTTGCACTTTTGTACAATGCAGATTTTTGCTGACAAGGGCAAACACAAGCTGAGTCTCCTATGAGACGGCAGCCGGGTGTCGGAAGAAATGAGGCGACAGGAGGGAGCAGACGGCTCCGTCACACTGATGGCCGTCCACTCGGGAGGTGTCGTTCGTGTTTCTGACACCCCCCGAGGATGGCGTCAAGGTAAGTTTCCCAAACCTCTTCTGTATTCAAGAATTAACAAAAACACTTGTCAAAGATCCTCTATATCAGTGGATCTCAACCTTTTTTCCGTGATGTGAACATTTGTTTTAATTCAAGTACCCCCTAAACAGTACAAAGCATTTTTGGTTGAAAAAAAGATGAAGTAAAATACAGCACTATGTCATCAGTTTCTGATTTATTAAATTGTATAACAGTGCAAAATATTGCTCATTTGCAGTGGTCTTTATTGAACTATTTGGAAAAAATATATAAAAATAACTAAAAACTTGTTGAAAAATTAAAAAAATGATTCAATTATAAATAAAGATTTCTACACATAGAAGTAATCATCAACTTAAAGTGCCATCTTTGGGGATTGTAATAGAGATCCATCTGTCAGGTTCATCCCTGACAGTTTGGTTTTGTTTTAGTTTTTCCTCTGTGTATGTCTTTGTTTCCTGTCAGCGCTTTTATTTTGGTCATTTCCTGTGTTTCTCCCTGAGCGCTGTTTCCCCTCAGCTGCGGCTGATTGGCACCTGGCCACACCTGGTGTCAATCAGCCCGCTTATATTTGAACCTGTTTTGTCCTCCAGTCGAGTGCTGGATTATTGTCATGTATTGTCACTCCTGTCTTGTCGTTACGTGTCGTGTCTTTGCAGGTTAGCGGTAAGCTATATTCGTTAGATGTTTGTAGCTTACTGTTTTTTGTTCCCTGCTTCCAGTTTGTTTTCATATTACAAGTACGTCATCTGTTTTCCTGCTCGCTACCTGCTAGCTTCCACGCTAGGCCCTTTTTTTTTGCTAACTTCCATGCTAAGTTCCTTTTGTTTCCTAGCTCCCATGCTAACTGTCTTAGTTGGTACTCCTTTGGTCTTGTTCTAGTATTTTAATTAAAACATGATTTCCTACTCGATGCCTGCCTCCTTCTCTGCATCTTGGGGTTCGTCACAAACTAACTCTGACACCATCTGGATTCATGAACCTAATTCTAAACATTTCTTCACAAAAAAAGAAATCTTTAACATCAATATGGAACATGTCCACAAACAATCTAGTTATCCACACTGAATATTGCATTGTTGCATTTCTTTTCACAGTTTATGAACTGACATTAATATTTTGTTGAAGTATTATTCAATAGATATATTTATAAAGGATTTTTGAATTGTTGCTATTTTTAAGAATATTTAAAAAAAAATCTCACGTACCCCTTGGCATACCTTCAAGTACCCCCAGGGGTACAGGTACCGCCATTTGAGAACCACTGCTCTATATAACAGGAGCCCTCTACTATATTAAAGTAGGGACAACAAAAACACTTTTCAAAGATCCTCTATGTGACAGGAGCGCTCTGCTGTATTCAAGAAGCTATAACAAAAACAGGAGTCAAAGATCCTCTATTGGATAGGAGCATGCTGTTCAATAGTGCGAGTTTTCATAGATCCTTTATACTGTACGACAGGAGTTAAATGCTGTTTTTATGGAACTTCTACAAAAAAAAAAAAACGCTTGTCAAACATCCTCTATACGACAAGAGCCCTTTACTGTATTTAAGAAGCTACAACAAAAACACAAATCAAAGATTGTCTCTACGACAGGAGCCCTCTGATGATATTAAACCACAGACTCCAAAAAAAAAGGCTTGCCAAAGATCGTCAATATAACATGAACGCTCTTCTGTTTTTACAAACATACAACAAAAACAGGAGCTAAAGATCCTTTATCGTACAGGAGCCCGGTGTTGTTTAATAGTGCGAGTCGTCATAAATTCTTTACATGAGAGGAGTTCAATGCTGTTTTTAAGGACCTTGTACAAAAAAAAAAACACTTGTCAAAGATCCTCTATATGACAGGAGCACTCTGCTGTATTTAAGAAGCTACAACAAAAAAACAAGTCAAAGATTATCTATACGACAGGATCCTTTTGCTGATATTAAACCACTGACTCCAAAAAAAAAGGCTTGCCAAAGATTCTCTATAAAACAAACGCTCTTCTGTTTTTACAAACGTACAACAAAAACAGGAATCAAAGATCCTCTATCGGACAAGAGTGTTTTTTAATAGTGCGAGTCGTCACAGATCATTTATAAGACAGGAGTTCAATGCTGTTTTTAAGGACCTTGTACAAAAAAAAAACACTCGTCAAAGATCCTCTAAATGACAGGAGCGCTCTCCTGTTTTTAAGAAGCTACAACAAAAACACAGGTCTAAGATATTCTTTATGACAGGAGCACTAAGCCACCTACTCCAAAAAAAGGCTTGCCAAAGAGCCTCTATAAAACATGAACACTCTGTTTTTATAAACCTACAACAAAAACAGTAGTCAAAGATCCTCTATTGGACTACAGCACGGTGTTGTTTAACAGTTTGAGGCGTCATAGAACCTTTATATGACAGGGGTTAATTGCTGTTTTTAAGGACCTTCTACATAAAAAAAACACTTGTTAAAGATCCTCTAATGACAGGAGCGCTCTCCTGTATTTAAGAAGCTACAACAAAAACACGAGTCAAAGATCTTCTATATGAAAGAAGCGCTCTACTGTATTTAAAAAGCTACAACAAAAACACGAGTCAAATATCCTCTATTGGATAGGAGCATGCTGTTGTTTTAATAGGGCCAGTTGTCAGAGATCCTTTATATGACGGGAGTTCAATGCTGTTTTTAAGGACCATGTACAAAAAAAAATCTTAAAAAAAGATCTTATAAAAATGGCAGGAGCACTCTGCTGTTTTTAGGAACCAACTACAAAAAAACATTAGTCAAAGATCCTCTACATGGCAGCAGCGTTCTGCTCATTTTGAGGACATACTACAATAACACCAGTCAAAGATCTTCCATAGGTCAGGAGCTATTTGCTGTATTAATAACACTATAAACAAAGATCTTCTATATGCCAGGAGCGTTTTGCTGTTTTTAAAAACAGAGAGTCAAAAATCCTGTCAATGACAGGAGCATGGCACTGTTTTTAAGCACCTACTAAAAAAATAATTGTCAAAGATCCTTTATATACCGGGCAGTATAGTGTTGTAATAACACTCGTCAAAGATCCTCTAAAAAAAAAACGGAGAGCTTTGCTCTTTGTAAGAACGTAGTACAAAAACACTTGTCAAAGATCTTTTATATAACAGGAGTGATTTGCTGTTTTAAGGACCTACTAAAAAAACACTCATCAAAGATCCTTTATATGAAAGGAGTGTTTTTTTTTCTTTTAGGGACCTACTACAAAAATACTAGTCAAAGATGGTCTATATGAAAGGGAGTGCTTTTGTTTTTTTTTTAATTACCAACTACAAAAACTCTTGTCAAAGTTCCACAATATTACAGGAGCGTTTCGCTTTTTTTACGTCCCTACACCAAAAAAACTAATCAACTAATCTCAGAAGTGTTAGCTTTTTTAAGTGCAAAAAACACCAGTCAAAGATCCACTATATAATGCGAGTGCTTTGCCGTTTTAACGACCTATTACAAAAGCACTAGTCAAAGATCCTCTATAAAACAGGAATGTTTGCTTTCTTTAAGTACCTACTGCAAAAACATTAATCAAATATCCTCTACATAACATGAGTGTTTTGCTTTGTTTAAGTACCTACTACAAAAAGTTTAATCAAAGATCCTCTACATAAAATGAGTGTGTTTTTTTTTTAAGTACCTACTACAAAAGCACTGGTCAAAGATCTTTCATATGACAGGAGTATTTTGCTTTTTAACATAAAAAGAGTGGTTTTCTTTTTTTAGTGTCCTACTACAAACCACAACTCAAAGATCCTTTATATGACAGGAGTGCTTCGCTTTTTAAGAACCCACTACAAAAACACTAGTCAAAGCTCCTCTATATTACAGGAACGTTTTGGGTTTTTTAAGTACCTACACCAAAAAAACTAATCACAGATTCTGTATGCAACAGGAATGTTTTGCTGTTTTTGTACTTATTACAAAAAGCACTGGTCAAAGAGCCTTTACAGGAGAGGAGTACTTTGCTTTTTAAGGACCTACTACAAAAATACTGATCAAAGATCCTCTATATACAAGGGGTGTTTTGCTTTTTAAAGTACCTACTATAAAAACACTAATCAAAAATCCTCCATATAACAGGGGTGTTTTGCTTTTTTAAGTACCTACTATAAAAACACTAATCAAAGATTCTCTATACAACAGGAGTACTTTGCTGTTTTTAAGTACCTACTACAAAAATACTAATCAAAGATCCCTCTACACACCAGGAGGGATCTGCTGTTTTTGTACCTATTACAAAAAGCATTGGTCAAAGAGCCTTTACATGACAGGAGTACTTTGCTTTTTAAGGACCTACTACAAAAACCCTAATCAAAGATCCTCTATATACAAGGGGTGTTTTGCTTTTTAAAGTACCTACTATAAAAACACAAATCAAAAATCCTCCATATAACAGGGGTGTTTTGCTTTTTTAAGTGCCTACTATAAAAACACAAATCAAAGATTCTCTATAAAACAGGAGTGCTTTGCTGTTTTTAAGTACCTACTATAAAAACACTAATCAATGATTCTCTATATAACAGGAGTGCTTTGCTGTTTTTAAGTACCTACTACAAAAATACTAATCAAAAATCCTCTACACACCAGGAGGGATCTGCTGTTTTTAAGTGCATACTATAAAAACACTAATCAAAAATCCTCCATATAACAGGAGTGTTTTGCTTTTTTAAGTACCTACTATAAAAAACACTAATCAAATATCCTCTATATAACAGGAGTGCTTTGCTGTTTTTAAGTACCTACTACAAAAATACTCATCAAAGATCCTCTACACACCAGGAGGGATTTGCTGTTTTTAAGTACCTACTATAAAACACTAATCAAAAATCCTCCATTTAACAAGAGTGGTTTGCTGTTTTAAGTACCTACTACAAAAATACAAATCAAATATCCTTTACACACCAGAAGGGATCTGCTGTTTTAAGTACCTACTATAAAAACACTAATCAAAAATCCTACATATAACAAGAGTGTTTTGCTTTTTTAAGTGCCTACTATAAAAACACTAATCAAAGATTCTCTATAAAACAGGAGTGCTTTGCTGTTTTTAAGTACCTACTACAAAAACACTAATCAAAGATTCTCTACATAACAGGAGTGCTTTGCTGTTTTTAAGTACCTACTTCAAAAATACTAATCAGAGATCCTCTACACACCAGGAGGGATTTGCTGTTTTTAAGTACCTAATACAAAAACACTAATCAAAGATCCTCCTAAAGGACAGGAGCACCCTGCACAACTGTTAAGACAAAGCCGCTGACTCAGCATTAGGCTGCAGGAAACAACATGTTGTTGTAACAACAAATAACAGTCGTTTCGCCGCACCCGGTTGCCATGGTGACTGCACACCTGCTGGATACATTTGTGCGTGTCAGCACTTTTCATTTACATTGTCCATGTGTGTTGCCTGACTGTCTCGCACACACACACACACACACACACACACACACACACACACACACACACACACACACACACACACACACACACGCACACACACACACACACACCCACACAACCTCATGTTGGGCAACAGTGCAGAACAATTGGGGATGACGTCTATTTCAAAATAAAATACCCTCCTTGTCGAGAGAATAATTGATGGCGCTGAGCTAGCAGCGAGCTAACGAAGCTTGACGGGGTGATGATGTTCTTCATGGTCCAGGAGATGAATTTCACCTGACTTGTTCGGTCGGCCGACGTTTAATCAGGACTACCTGGCACTCCTTGAGTTGGACGCCCAGTCGATGCAGACTCGGCACCGGCTCAAGCACTCGGCGGGCAAACAGGCGTATGCACAGTGTGCTGCCGTTACTGTGGGTCATTTCCCATGACAGCAAAGCACTCTAAACTGAGGCTCCACTTTTCAAAATACTCTAACTCAATGCTAATTTACATTAGACCAGACATATGCATGCCAATGATTAGCATTGACAATTTTACATGACAATTTCAACACATCTAAAAGTAAAATTTTCAAAATGCACTAGCTCTATGCTAAGTTAGATGATTTAAGCCATATAAATGCTAATGTTCAGCATTAGCATGTTCGGCATTGGCAATTTTTCATGGCAATTTCAACACCTCCAAATTGTACTTTTTTTTAAAATGCGCTAATTCAATGCTTATTTATATCAATCAATCAATCAATGTTTACTTATATAGCCCTAAATCACTAGTGTCTCAAAGGGCTGCACAAACCACTACGACATCCTCGGTAGGCCCACATAAGGGCAAGGAAAACTCACACCCAGTGGGACATCGGTGACAATAATGACCCAGTGGGACGTCGGTGACAATGATGACTATGAGAACCTTGGAGAGGAGGAAAGCAATGGATGTCGAGCGGGTCTAACATGATACTGTGAAAGTTTAATCTATAATGGATCCAACACAGTCGCGAGAGTCCAGTCCAAAGCGGATCCAACACAGCAGCGAGAGTCCCGTTCACAGCGTAGCCAGCAGGAAACCATCCCAAGCGGAGGCGGATCAGCAGTGCAGAGATGTCCCCAGCCGATACACAGGCAAGCAGTACATGGCCACCGGATCAGACCGGACCCCTTCCACAAGGGAGAGTGGGACATAGAAGAAAAAGAAAAGAAACGGCAGATCAACTGGTCTAAAAAGGGAGTCTATTTAAAGGCTAGACTATACAAATGAGTTTTAAGGTGAGACTTAAATGCTTCTACTGAGGTGGCATCTCGAACTGTTACCGGGAGGGCATTCCAGAGTACTGGAGCCCGAAATGAAAAAGCTCTATAGCCCGCAGACTTTTTTTTGGGCTTTGGGAATCACTAATAAGCCGGAGTCCTTTGAACGCAGATTTCTTGCCGGGACATATGGTACAATACAATCGGCAAGATAGGATGGAGCTAGACCGTGAAGTATTTTATACGTAAGTAGTAAAACCTTAAAGTCTCATCTTAAGTGCACAGGAAGCCAGTGCAGGTGAGCCAGTACAGGCGTAATGTGATCAAAATTTCTTGTTCTTGTCAAAAGTCTAGCAGCCGCATTTTGTACCAACTGTAATCTTTTAATGCTAGACATGGGGAGACCCGAAAATAATACGTTACAGTAGTCGAGGCGAGACATGCCACATGCCCGCAAAAGGGTGGAGTACCATCTCCGGGTTGGGGAGGAAACCCTGCTCCAAGTGGAGGAGTTTAAATACCTAGGAGTCTTGTTCACGAGTGGGTTGAAGAGTGGATCGTGATATCGACAGGCGGATCGGTTTGGCGTCTTCAGTAATGCGTTGTGGTGAAGAAGGAGCTGAGCCGGAAGGCAAAGCTCTCAATTTACCGGTCGATCTACATTCCCATCCTCATCTCTGGTCATGAGCTTTGGGTCATGACCGAAAGGATAAGGTCACGGGTACAAGCGGCCAGAATGAGTTTCCTCCGCCGTGTGGCGGGTCTCTCCCCTAGAGATAGGGTGAAAAGCTCTGCCATCCGGGAGTAACTCAAAGAAAAGCCGCTGCTCCTCCACATCAAGAGGAGCCAGATGAGGTGGTTCGGGCATCTGGTCGGGATGCCACCCGAACGACTCCCTAGGGAGGTGTTTAGGGCACGTCCAACCGGTAGGAGGCCACGGGGAAGACCCGGTACACGTTGGGAAGACTATGTCTCCCGGCTGGCCTGGGAACGCCTCGAGATCCCCCGGGAAGAGCTAGACGAAGTGGCTGGGGAGAGGGAAGTCTGGGCTCCCCTGCTTAAGCTGCTGCCCCTGGGACCCAACCTCGGATTAGCGGAAGAAGATGGATGGATGGATATACATGCTAATGTTTAGCATTAGCGATTTTACATGACGATTTTAACACTACCAAATTTTAGTTTTTCAAAATGAGCTAGCCAAATGCCAATTTACATCAGATACGCCATATGCGGGGGAAACCAATGGACAGGCCTGGCAAACCCAAACGTGTAGTGCGGGTGAACTGGGAATATTTGGAGGAGTGCTCTGTCCAGAGGGACTTCAACTCCCACCTCCGGCAGGACTTCTCTCTCATCCCTGTGGAGGTTGGGGACATTGAACAGTAATGGGCAATATTCAAAGCCTTTATTGCTAAACCTGAAGCTGCGAGCTGTGGCTAGAAGGTCTTAGGTTCCTCAAGGGCTGGTAACCCTCGAACACCCTGGTGGACAGCGGTGGTCAGGGAAGCCGTCCGACTGAAGATGGAGTCCTACTGGGGTTTGGTAACCCAGGGGACTCCAGAGGCAGTTGCAAGGTACTGAAAGGCCCGAGGGGCAGAGGCCGTGGCTGTGGACGAGGCTAAGCAGAGGGTGTGAGAGCAGTTTGCGGAATCCATGGAGAAGGACTATCAGGCGGCACCAAAGCTGTCCTGGAAGACCTTACGGCACCTCAGGAGAGGGAAGCAGGGAACCATCCAAGCTGTGTACAGCAAGGCTTGGACTCTGCTGACTTCAAGTGAGGAAGTCGAAGATGGAGTCCTACTGGGGTATGGTATCCCAGGGGACTCCAGATGCAGTTGCCAGGTACTGAAAGGCCCGAAGGGCAGAGGCCGTGGCTGTGGACGAGGCTAAGTAGAGGGTGTGAGAGCAGTTCGGGGAATCCATTGAGAAGGACTATCAGGCAGCACCAAAGCTGTTCTGGAAGACCTTACGGCACCTCAAGAGAGGGAAGCAGGGAACCATCCAAGCTGTGTACAGCAAGGATGAGACTCTGCTGACTTCAAGTGAGGAAGTCGCAGGGCGTTGGAAAGAGCACTTTGAGGAACCCCTGAATCCAACTACATCAGACACACCCTCCCTGACAGGAGTGGAGCCTGAGGATGATGGGGGATTGACATCGACCTCTCGGAGTGAAGTCACTGAGGTAGTTGGACAACTCTACAGTGACTAAGCTACGGGGGTGACGAGTTTCGTCCAGAAATGCTGAAGGCTCTGGTTGTTGAGGGGCTGTCTTGGTTGATGCGCCTTTTCAACATTGCGTCGCAGTCTGGAACAGTGCCGAGAGAGTGGCAGACTGTAGTGGTGGTTCCCCTATTCAAAAAGGGGGACCGGAGGGTGTTAGAATAATTATGTATATATTATCACACAACTCTTATGCTTAAGGGCCGTTGCTATAGTTATTATTAATTGTGCTGAAGTGGTATTTTTCTTTGTCTGTGAAAGGCTGGCAATTTAAAAGATTGCAAGCTAGTCTCTTATCAGTGTCTGTGTCCAGGAACGGCCTGCTGACTGCCAAGGCCGAACACCGCCGTGACGCAGACAGAGCAGAGACAAGGCGATATCACCAGTGTCAACACATTTGCATTTCGTGTATAATCATATATTGTGTCTAACTGGAGCTGTCAAGATTACCCCCTTCCCTCAGCAACAGCTTCAGTGATGTAACCAGGGACCTCCCAAATAATTAAAGGGAAGCACATGGGCTAGACTTTAGAGCAAAGTTTGGATCTGTAACTAGAGTACAACACAATTAACGTGTTTCCTCAATTGAGCAAAATTTAACTGATTCCTTGCTTCTCATCTGTTTTAACAGATGTCATCAATGTTTGAACCTGACGGATGGTGTGTGCTAATTACAGGGGTATCACACTACTCAGCCTCCCTCGGAAAGTTTACGCCAAGGTACTGGAAAAGAGGGTCCGGCCGATAGTCGAACTTCAGATTCAAGAGGAGCGGATTCCGTTCTGGTCGGGGAGCAACTGACCAGCTCTTTACTCTTGTGGGAATCCGGGATAAGGCCTGGGAATATGCCTATCCGGTCTACATATGCTTTGTGGATTTGTGGCATATGACCGCGTCCCCTGTAGATCTTGTGGGAGGTGCTGAGGGAATACAGGGTGAGGGGCACCCTGTTGAGGGCCATTTAATCTCTGTACAACCAAAGCGAGAGTTGTGTCCGGGAATGTAGGATCCGTTTCCAGTGGGGGTTAGTCTCTGCCAGGGCTGTGCTCTGTCACCTATACTGTTTGTGATTTTTATGGATAGGATTTCTAGACAGAGTCGTATATGAGGGTTTACGTCTCAGGGGGCTAAAGGTTGCGTCACTGCTCTTTGCAGATGTTGTGGTCCTGATTGCACCATTGGTTTGTGACCATCAGCTGTCACTGAATCAGTTCGCAGCCGAGTGTTCAGCGGCTGGAATAAGGATCAACATCTCCAAATCTGAGACCATGGTTCCCAGCAGGTAAGCAATGGTTAGTACAGTCCAGGTAGAGAGCGAGACTCTATCCCAGGAGGAGTATAAGTATCTCAGAGTCTTGTTCACGAGTGAAGGAAAGATGGAGAAGGAAATCAGCCGTATAATCAGAGCAGCTGGGACAGTATTGCGGTCTCTCTGCCGTACTGTTGTGACGAAACAAGAGCTGAGCCAGGGGGCAAAGCCCTCGGTCTACCGAGCTATCTACATTCCTACCAGTGGCGGATGCTGGTCTCTCAAGGAGGGGAAGCTCAATTTCGGCCTGCATCATAAAATGTGTTGGTTTATTTATATAAACCATGTTTCCATATGAGTTGGGAACTTTAGAATTTGATGCCAGCAACACGTGACAAAGAAATTGGGAAAGATCGCAATAAATACTGATAAAGTTGAGAAATGCTCATCAAACACTTATTTGGAACATCCCACATGTGTTCAGGCTAATTGGGAACAGGTGGGTGCCATGCTTGGGTATCATCAACACCCAGAAACACCGCCGGCTTCGCTGGGCCCGAGCTCATCTAAGATGGACTGATGCAAAGTGGAAAAGTGTTCTGTGGTCTGACGAGTCCACATTTCAAATTATATATGGAAACTGTGGACGTGGTGTCCTCCGTAAAAAAGAGGAAAATAGCCATCCGGATTGTTATAGGCGCAAAGTTTGAAAGCCAGTATCTGTGATGGTATGGGGGTGTATTAGTGCCCAAGACATGGGTAACTTACACATCTGTGAAGGCACCATTAATGCTGAATGGTCCACACAGGTTTTGGAGCAACATATGTTGTCATCCAAGCAATGTTATCATGGACGCCGCTGCTTATTTCAGCAAGACAATGCCACGCCATGTGTTACAACAGTGTGGCTTGGTAGTAAAAGAGTGCGGGTACCTTCCTGGCCCGCCTGCAGTCTAGACCTGTCTCCCATCGAAAATGTGTGGTGCATTATGAAGCGTAAAATACAACAGCTGAGACCTCGGACTGTTGAACGACTGAAGCTCTACATAAAACAAGAATGGGAAGCAATTCCACAATCAAAGCTTCAACAATTAATTTCCTCAGTTCCCAAATGTGCATTGGGTGTTGTTAAAAGAAAATGTGATGTAACACAGTGGTGAACATGCCCTTTCCCGACTACTTTGGCACGTGTTGCAGCCATGAAATTCTAAGTTAATTAGTATTTGCATAAAAAAATAAAGTTTATGAGTTTGAACATCAAATATCTTGTCTTTGTAGTGCATTCAATTGAATATGGGTTGGAAAGGATTTGCAAATCATTGTATTCCGTTTATATTTACATCTAACTCAATTTCCCAACTCATATGGAAGCGGGGTTTGTAAATCAATTTTACTCTCCGTTCCTTTTTAAGAAAGGGATCTTTGACCCTGTTGTACCAAGAAAGTGTCTTTACCATGGATTTGAAAGGTGTCCTCTCAAGCAGAGCTAAGCTGCTTAACCGGCCTTAGCCCATGGTGTTGCGGGTGTAAGACTTGAGCCGCTTTAAACAGGAGAAGTTCCTCTCTACACCTGTAGATTTAGCTCCAATCGTTGCCACTAATTACAATAGTTTGTACACCTGAGGCATTGCTCAACCCAGAGTCTGCCCAGGCAACTTAACCATGCCTTTTGTATGCCCTGTCACAGTTACAAATATCACCAAAACCCACATTTGACCAGACAACACATCCCTGAGATAGTTTCATCAAGAGGCATGGCCAACAGTACATTTTATTTGTTCAATCAATCAATCAATCAATCAATCAATCAATCAATGTTTATTTATACAGCCCTAAATCACAAGTGTCTCAAAGGGCTGCACAAACCACAAGAGCCCACATAAGGACAAGGAAAAACTCACCCCAGTGGGACGTCGGTGACAGTGACAATGATGACTATGAGAAACCTTGGAGAGGACCGCATATGTGGGCAACCCCCCCCCCCGCCCCCCCAATCCCCACCCCCACCCCCACCAAAAGCAATGGATGTCGAGCGGGTCTAACATGATATTGTGAAAGTCCAATCCATAGTGGATCTAACATAACCGCGAGAGTCCTGTCCAAAGTGGATTAAGCAGGAAACCATTACAAGCGGAGGCGGATCAGCAGCGCAGAGATGTCCCCAACCGATACACAGGTGAGCGGTCCATCCTGGGTCCCGACTCTGGACAGCCAGTACTTCACCCATGGCCACCGGACCGGACCCCCTCCACAAGGGAGGTGGGAACATATGAGAAAAAGAAAAGAAACGGCAGCTCAACTGGTCTAAAAAGGGGGTCTATTTAAAGGCTAGAGTATGGAAATGAGTTTTAAGATGAGACTTAAATCCTTCTACTGAGGTAGCATCTCAAACTGTTACCGGGAGGGCATTCCAGAGTACTGGAGCTCGAATGGAAAACGCTCTATAGCCCGCAGACTTTTTTTGGGCTCTGGGAATCACTAATAAGCAGGAGTCCTTTGAACGCAGATTTCTTGCCGGGACATATGGTACAATACAATCGGCAAGATAGGCTGGAGCTAGACTGTGCAGTATTTTATACGTAAGTAGTAAAACCTTAAAGTCACATCTTAAGTGCACATTTGTCACAACACTTCCAGTCAGTCAGCTCACTTTGTCATCCTAGGTCAGCTGAAAAGACCTGTTTCTTTCCCCCACCGTTTGCACCAAATTAATCTGAGGCGTTGATCTGCCCTCCTGTTAAATTAAAAGTTTTTCTTCATAAGGAAAACCATCAAATGGCTTCGCCAAAATCCGGTCCACAACATTCAAATTATTTGCCATTATGTGCAGCTTGCCACCTAGCTAGCTCGTTAGCTGGGATTGGCGCGAGGCTAGTGCGAAGTGTGTCCGCCTGTGAGTGCTTTGAGACGGTGGAGGGACTGTTCGGCACCCGCTGCTCGGTAAGGACAGAAACTGCAGAGTGAAAGAAGTCAGTCTCTGGACAGAAAAACCCACCAGAAATAGAAGTTTTACTTGTCGCTAGTCGTTTTAAACAAAGAAAATGTCGCTAAGAGGATCAGGAAAGTCCCTGGTTCAACTCAGAATAACAGAACAAATATTGAAAAATGCTCCCATGGACGTTTATAACACAAGATCACTGATTCGCTCCTTTTACTGTCAACCAAAAAGAGAACCAGCCTCATGCAGAAGTTGAGCGTCCAGGCCAACCGAGGCCAGCCCACTGCCTCATAGACCCCCAGGGACGTTGAGCGCCCGATGGGCGGGACAAAGCTCTGCATATATCCAATGACTCGTCTCATTTCGCTGCAGTGTTTGCTTCCCCATTGACCTCTGTGGAGGGCCAGCGTCCACACTGTTTAAAGCACCGTAAGGCTGCGTAATGGGAGAGAGGAAAGCTGTGTCATTACCAGTGATAAGAAGCTTATTTTGAACAAAAGAGTGCGTTGTAGCGCATATTTAGTCAATACTGTACACACAACACTATATATTTAAAGGCCTACTGAAACCCACAACTACCCACCACGCAGTCTGATAATTTATATATCAATGATGAAATATTAACTTTGCAACACATGCCAATACGGCCTTTTTAGTTTACTAAATTGCAATTTTAAATTTCCCGGGAGTTTCTTCTTGAAAACGTCGCGTAATGAAGACGCGTACGCGTGACGTCACTCTCACAACTTGGCTTGGATTAAAGTTGTTTCTTCGATGCAGAGAATGATTTGCACGGGCGAGACGTGACTGTGAGTACATCTTTTAATTATATAATATATACAAAACAGGGAAAACAAAACACTTGCTCAATGGCATGAAAGACAATTTAACTATACATTTAAACAGCACGATGGCAAGACTAAAGACATGAAAGAAAAGAGTGCAGTGTGGCATAAAAACAAAACTTATGTGGATCAAAACAAGGGCATTGATAGCGAGGTGTTCAAGGGCATGAAGGTAGCGCAGCATGGGTAGGGTGCGTGCGTGTGTGAAGGTCCCAGAATGAAGACAAGAAAAAGAGTGACTTAAGTAGCTATGATAATTAGTGAAAACAGGTGAGGCTGAGAACAGGGACGTGACATGACAGGTGAAAAGTAATGAGTTGGCATGGAGACGAAAACAAACCAGGAAGTGCCAAGACAGAACTTAAATGTCCAAAAAACTAAACATAACCTGACCAAAACCAAAACATAAACTTACAGGCGTGACAGTCACGGACTGTTAGGAAATATGAGCGCTGCACACACACACAGCTAAAAGTCGTCTGCTTTAACCGCATAATTACACAGTTTTCTGGAGATCTGTGTTGCTGAATCTTTTGCAATTTGTTCAATTAATAATGGAGAAGTCAAAGTAGAAAGATGGAGTTGGGAAGCTTTAGCCTTTAGCCACACAAACACACTGTGATTCCTTGTTTAAAATTCTCAGAGGTGAAACTTTACTATGGATCACAGCGGTCAAGCGAACATGGATCCCGACCGAATGTCCACCAGCAGGTTTCGGTAAGAAAATTGTGGTAAAAAGTCACTTCTTACCAGAGATCAGCTGAGCTTGCGCCGTCCATAAAGCTACCGTCGACTTCCCTGAGACACTGGCGTCAAGACACCCGTGGACACACACCTCCGACTATCAGGTACTTTTAAACTCACTAAAACACTACACTGAAAAAAGTGACTTTTTGATGCTGTAAACTCTATTAGAGTAACTGTCATAATTTATACCTAATATTTTTTACATTCAGTAAGAACTAGAGTTTCTTAAGTAAAATTAAACATTTTATTAACGTAATACATGAATTATGGAGGAAGAGTAAGTTTTATTTACATTTCATTTTTCATACTTACATTAGGGACGGCGTGGCGCAGTGGGAAGAGTGGCCATGCGCAACCCGAGGGTCCCTGGTTCAATTCCCACCCAGTACCAACCTCGTCACGTCCGTTATGTCCTGAGCAAGACACTTCACCCTTGCTCCTGATGGGTGCTGGTTGGCGCCTTGCATGGCAGCTCCCTCCATCAGTGTGTGAATGTGTGTGTGAATGGGTAAATGTGGAAGTAGTGTCAAAGCGCTTTGAGTACCTTGAAGGTAGAAAAGCGCTATACAAGTACAACCCATTTATCATTTTATTTATTTATTTCCTCATACTATTTAAATGTTTAATAGTTGTACGTACATAAACCTAAAAATATTACATAAACTTTACTCTGAAAATCTAGTGTTTTGAAGCGCATGCACAACGACGCATGCGCACAGCACAACAGGCTCTGGCCGACTGGCTCTGCTCCAGACGTTAGGATCACTTCACAGAGCACCCCAAGGTGGCATTTTAAGTAATTCTTATCTTGCGTTTATAATGTGTTACAGAGTCGATGTTCTCCAGAAATGTATTTGGTGTGGGTTCACAGAGTGTGGCGCATATTAGTAAGAATGTTAAAGTTGTTTATATCACAACCGTCAGTGTAAAAGGTATGCCTGTTGACCAAGTATGCATTGCAATCTCACATTAGAAACAGTTAAACGCATGCGTCCTTCCGGCACGTAGACAGCATGGTGTAAAGTGAGCACGATGACGTGCTGAAGAGCAGAGGTCCGCAATCACCGTGCCGCGGCCGCTGAATAATTTTCAATAAAGTCTTTTACATCACAACCAATTTTTACTACACGCAGGAGTGAAAAGAGGTTCATAGAATAATTGGCGCTCCGACGGCTATTCAAGGAAATATGGTATATAAAATGTACTTAAAATTTTGAATAAAATGATGTTCCTGCCGATGAAAAACAAGTAGACTTTACTTACTTTGTTTAAATAAATTTAACTTAAAACTTGGATGTAATTAAGTAACTGTTACTTAATATCTTCACAACTGTTATGTTATATGGTAAGTAGAATGTACTTGATACTGGCAAGTGAGTGTTACTTGATATTGCAGCATTCAATTTTACTTAAATCATTTGCGTGCAAATACTTACAATAATTTTTTCAAGTAAATCTTATGAGTTATTTTTTTCAGTGTAGCAACACAATAGAAAGATAAGGGATTTCCCAGAATTATACAAGTACATGTGTCTAAGAACATCTGAATCCGTCCCAATGCAATCGCGTTTTTTTTTTTTTTCTAGTCCGTCGCTATCAATATCCTCAAACGCGAATCTTTCCTCTTCGCTCAAATTAATGGGGAAATTGTCGTTTTCTCGGTCCGAATAGCTCTTTTTGTTGGAGGCTCCCATTAAAAACAATGTGAGGATGTGAGGAGCCATCAACATGGGACGTCATCGTCTGCGACTTCCGGTAAAGGCAGGGCTTTTCTGTTAGCGACCAAAAGTTGCGAACTTTATCGTGGATGTTCTCTACTAAATCCTTTAGGCAAAAAAATATGGCAATATCGCGAAATGATCAAGTATGATACATAGAATGGACCTGCTATCCCCGTTTAAATAAGAAAATCTAATTTCAGTAGGCCTTTAATCACGTATTTTTTGACATTTTAAACAGTCTTTGAGCAATAGCGTCTGATTCCTACTCTCACCTATGGTCATGAAGTGTGGGTCATGACAGAAAGAATAAGGTCACGGATGCAAGAGGCTGAAATGAGTTTCCTCAGAAGGGTGGCTGGCATCTCCTTAAGAGATAGGGTGAGCAGATTAATCACCCGAGAGAGACTCGAAGTAGAGCCGCTGCTCTTTTGCTTGGAAAGGAGTCAGCTCAGGTGGTTCGGCCATCTCGTTCGGATGCCTCACGAGCGTCTCCCCCGGGAGGTCTTCGTTGCACGTCCCACAGGGAGGAGACCCCGGGGCAGGCCATGGACCAGATGGGGGGATTACATCTCCTGTCTGGCCTGAAACGCTTCGGGGTCCTCCAGGAAGAAGTTGCTAATGTTGCTCTGGAGAGGGAAGTCTGGGGGTCTCTGCTGGAGCTGTTGTCCAAGCGACCCGATTCTGGATAAGCAGTTGAAAATGGATGGATGGATGGATATAAATACTAATTTTAGCATTGACAATTTTAGATGGCAATTTCAACACCTCTAAAATTTCAATTTTCAAAATGCGCTAGCTCAATGCTAATTTACATTAGATATGGAATGAGTTTCCTCAGAAGGGTGGTTGGCATCTCCCTTAGAGATAGGGTGAGCAGTTTAGTCACCCGAGAGAGACTCGGAGTAGAGCCGCTGCTCCTTTGCTTGGAAAGGAGTCAGCTCAGGTGGTTCGGGCTGGCTCCGCTGTGAACAGGACTCTCGCTGCTGTGTTGGATTCGCTTTGGACTGGACTCTCGCGACTGTGTTGGATCCATTATGGATTGAACTTTCACAGTATCATGTTAGACCCGCTCGACATCCATTGCTTTCCTCCTCTCCAAGGTTCTCATAGTCATCATTGTCACCGACGTCCCACTGGGTCATTATTGTCACCGATGTCCCACTGGGTGTGAGTTTTCCTTGCCCCTATGTGGGCCTACCGAGGATGTCGTAGTGGTTTGTGTTGTGGTTTGTGCAGCCCTTTGAGACACTAGTGATTTAGGGCTATATAAGTAAACATTGATTGATTGATCGATGTGCCATATACATGCTAATTTTTAGCATTGGATATTTTACATGGCAATCTCAACACCTCTAAATTTTCTTTTTTATTTTAATGCCCTAGCTCAGGGGTCACCAACGCCGTGCCCGCGGGCACCAGGTAGCCCGTAAGGACCAGATGACCTGTTCGAAAAAAAAGCTCAAATAGCAGCACTTACTAGTGAGCTGCCTCTATTTTTTAAATTGTATTTATTTACGAGCAAGCTGGTCTCGCTTTGCTCAACATTTTTTATTCTAAGAGAGACGAAATTCAAATACAATTTGAAAATCCAAGAAAATATTTTAAAGATTTGATCTTCACTTGTTTAAATAAATTAATTTATCTTTTTACTTTGTTTCTTATAACTTTCAGAAAGACAATTTTAGAGAAAAAAATACAACCTTAAAAATTATTTTAGGATTTTTAAACACATATACCATTTTACCTTTTAAATTCCTTCCTCTTCTTGCCTGACAATTTAAATCAATGTTCAAGTATTTTTTTTTATTGTAAAGAATAATAAATACATTTTAGTTTAATTCTTAATTTCAGCTTCTGTTTTTTCGACGAAGAATATTTGTGAAATATTTCTTCAAAATTATTATGATTGAAATTTAAAAAGAAAAAAATTCTGGCAAATCTAGAAAATCTATAGAATCAAATGTAAATCTTATTTCAAAGTCTTTTGAATTTCTTTTAAAAACTTTGTTCTGGAAAATCCAGAAAAAATAATGATTTGTCTTTGTTAGAAATATAGCTTGGTCCAACATGTCATCAAAATTCTAAAATTAATCTTAATCAGGAAAAACCTCAACATTTTTATTTTTCAAAATCCATCCATCCATTTTCTACCTCTTGAAAATGAGCTAGCGAAATGCTAATTGGTTTATCCTGTGTACGTGCTAAATATTAGCATTGAGAATTTTAAACAGCAATTTCAACACCTCTAGAATTTAGATTTTCAAAATATGCTCGCTTAGTGCTAATTTACATTGGATATGCCATAGAGCGATGCTAATGTTTAACATTGGGAATTTTACATGGCAATTTCAACACCTCCAAATTTTCGTTTCGTTTTGCAAAATTGAAAAATTATAAACAAATGTTTGAAATTTTGCTAGAAAAAATCTGATTATTAAAATGTGTAATTTTCCACAAATTACATTTAAAAATATTGTTTATATTTTTTAATACACCAGAATGAAGTTGTAATATTATGACAAATGTGTAATAGAGATAGAGAGTGAATTTCAAAATCATATGAGTAAAACTTTTACTAAAGATAAAAAAAATTTAAAAGTCGGATTATTACTAAATAAATGGGCAAAATTACTTAAATTTAATTTTAAAAAATTAAAAACTTAAAATTTTCATTATTACTGGAATGAACTGTTAACTTTGGTAAACATTTGTAAAAAAAAAAAAAAACTAGAAAAATACGAAACATAATTGTAGTGAGAAAATGTTGGACTTATTGAAGATTGAATGCAATACTCCTAGAATAATGTCAAATCATTATGAAAACAATGTGTAATATTATTAAAATACATTTTAAATGATAAAACTTGAAGTATTATAGAAAAATTTTGAATATTTGTTTTTTAATTACTAAACCCTATAAGATGGTTTAAAATGCATGTGACTATTCAAATTTGATCAGAATGCAGACAGTATTACATGCGTAATAATACAGATGGTGATCTTTTTGCCAACCTGCTTAAAAAACTTTTAGACTAGCATATTACTTGAAAGTATCAGTAAAACGGTATTAATGATAACTGCGGTAAAACTCCCAACGGGTATCATTACCCTTTTTTAAATAAAAATGATCGAAAAAAATTGGTGATTAATAACTGTACTTTTATAAACTCACAGACGGACTGCCGCCACATCACTATCTTAAATGCTAACAAGAAAACAAGAGGTATTAACGTCTTTCCCCATTAAGAAACAACATATGATCTACATATGAGAACAGAGTGATCAGAGGAAAACGAGACAGAGACGTTTTTACGGGGCATTAAATGACCGCCGAATAGAGTAGGACGCCACAACGCCCACCAGAAATAATAAAAATTAATAAATGGAATTTGTTTTACACTTTTTCTTGAAATGAATGTTAATCAAATACATGTAGGCTAGGAAGCATATGGTCATATACTAAATTACCCAGAAGGCTCAGCGCTGTAGTCAGGAAGAGAAAGTAGGTGTGTGCTATGCCAAATTGTGCTGTTTGAGCATGAAATGGTTGACATATTACACGTTGTTGTGCCTGCTTTGGCCACAAGAATCAAACATAAGTTTTTAGTTAGACTGTTGACATATGCGTTTTAGCGTCGTTTAGAGACAAATGTAATAATGCACTTTAAAATCACGTTAACAGTCTCAGCATATTGTTTTAGAGGAAAGACATTTTCCATTGAACATTTTTTTTTTTATTTAAATGATTTTATGTGTATACATACATTAAACACTTACAATAAAAAATAATGGTCGTGTTTTTTTTTTTGTTTTATTAGATAATATTTGGGGATTATGCAAAACAGGAATAAACGGTAGTAAATGGAAGGATTATGCACAACAGGAGTGAGCCTAGTCTGGAAGGCTGGATCACAAAAACCCGGGCAACACTGCCCTCTGGCGGCAATAGCTAAACTACACAAACACAAATACAAGGTATGGCAGTGGCTCTCAACATTTTTTCAGTGATGTACCCCCTGTGAAATTTTTTTTAATTCAAGTACCCCTAATCAGAGAAAGCATTTTTGGATGAAAAAAAAGAGATAAATAAGAAAAATACAGCACTATGTCATCAGTTTTGATTTATTAAATTGTATAACAGTGCAAAATATTGCTCATTTGTAGTGGTCTTTCTTGAACTATTTGGGGGAAAAAAAGATATAAAAATGACAAAAAAAAATTGAAAAATAGACAAGTGATTCAATTATAAATAAAGATTTCTACACATAGAAGTAATTATCAACTTAAAGTGCCCTCTTTGGGGATTGTAATAGAGATCCATGTGGATTCATGAACTTAATTCTAAATATTTCTTTAAAAAAAAAGAAAATCTTTAACATCAATATTTATGGAACATGTCCACAAAAAAATCTAGCTGTCAACACTGCATATTGCATTGTTACATTTCTTTCCACAGTTTATGAACTTCTATTCACATTTTTTGAAGTATTATTCAATAAATATATTTATAAAGGTTTTTTGAATTGTTGCTATTTTTAGAATATTTAAAAAAAAAGCTCACATACCCTTTGGCATACCTTCAAGTACCCCCAGGGGTGCGTGTACCCCCATTTGAAAACCGCTGAGTTAGTGCGTCTGCCTCACAATACGAAGCTCCTGCAGTCCTGGGTTCAAATCCAGGCTTGGGATCTTTCTGTGTGGAGTTTGCATGTTCTCCCCGTGAATGCGTGGGTTCCCTCCGGGTACTCCGGCTTCCTCCCACTTCCAAAGACATGCACCTGGGGATAGGTTGATTGGCAACACTAAATTGGCCCTAGTGTGTGAATGTGAGTGTGAATGTTGTCTGTCTATCTGTGTTGGCCCTGCGATGAGGTGGCGACTTGTCCAGGGTGTACCCTGCCTTCCGCCCGATTGTAGCTGAGATAGGCGCCAGCGCCCCCCGCGACCCCGAAAGGGAATAAGCGGTAGAAAATGGATGGGATGGATGGAAATATATATGAAATACTCAAGAGTGTTGGGTCATTCGCGAAGGATTTATTCGAACGAACTAATGTTTTCAGTGAACATACTGAACCGAATCACTTCATGAACTGATTCGTTCCTTTCTCAGTTCAGTTGAGCTGCGCCGCGACCATGCCGGTATGAGTGGAACTGGCACATTCTGTGACTCACTGAACCCTCGACGTCGGCGAACGACGCAGCCAGCTACTCATCATGGGGGCGGGTTGAGGGACTGAGCGAACGATTCGTTCACCGCGGATTAACGACATGAATCACTCAGTTAACGATAACGCTCTCGCTCTCTGCTCTGCTTGCCCCAATGCTGCGAGTGATTTTGGTAGGCTATTACTATTGTTTTTATTTCCCACTTTTATTTATTTCTTATTTTCATTTCAGTGTAATAAACATATTTAACAACCAAGACATTTAGTCACACTTTGTTTATTGGAAAGGCCGGAAACGCACACACTGTTTTTTGTTTTTAAAAGTAACATAATCTCTTCTACAGCGGCAATGTCTGTTTGCGAACGTCAAGGGGAGTCTGTCAGGGCAGAGAGCGATTCACGTCTGTCGCCCTCTGGCCCACAGAACTGTAGCTGAGTGATTCAGGTCCGCTTCACGAACCTACAAGAACTGACTGGTTGTCGCTGAGGACGTGATTCAGGTTCGCGCTGCACTCACTCACTCATTCAGCATCACGATTCGCAATTCGCAAACCTAATGACACAGAGAACTGACTGTGTCGCGGACGGGGACGTCATATTGAGGCTCTCGTTCAGTCACTGTGCGCATCGTTCATTGGGTGCCGAGGGCTTGTGTCGTTCGCGAACTGACACACTGAGATCTGCCGCTGGGGAAGCGGTTACTGACTGACTCATGATTCGCAGACCTGCACACAGAACTGCTGCTGCAGAAGTGATTCGGTGAACAAATCTTTTGAACGAATCAATTTAAGGAACCGTTTCTAGTGATTCAGTACAGTCAAAAGAACTGCCGATCCCATCACTAATACTCGAGTTGGTGAATTATACTCCCCTCTTAACCACGCCCCCGCCCCAACCCGCATACGCCAGACTCCCGACCACACCCCGCCACCCCCGCAACCCCCCACCCCTCACCTCCCGAAATCGGAGGTCTCAAGGTTGGCAAGTATGAGTGAGAGTCCAGTCCAAAGTGGGGCCAGCAGGAGACTATCCCGAGCGGAGAGAGGTCAGCAGCGCAGAGATATCCCCAGCCGATGCACAGGTGAGCGGTTCACCCCGGGTCCCGACTCCGGACAGCCAGCACTTCATCCTTGGCCTCGGACCTGTGTACCCTCCCTCCCCCCGCTCCACAAGAGAGAGGGGGGCAAAGCAGAAAAGAAAAGAAATAGCAGATCAACTTGTCTAAAAAAGGGGGGTCTATTTAAAGGCTAGAGTATACAAATTAGTTTTAAGATGGGACTTAAATGCTTCTACTGAGGTAGCGTCTGTCATGTTTTGTGATCATGTTTTGTTTAGTTCCATCCATCCATTTTCTACCGCTTATTCCCTTTTGGGGTCGCGGGGGGTGCTGGCGCCTATCTCAGCTACAATCGGGCGGAAGGCGGGGTACACCCTGGACAAGTCGCCACCTCATCGCAGGGCCAACACAGATAGACAGACCACATTCACACTCACATTCACACACTATGGCCAATTTAGTGTTGCCAATCAACCTATCCCCAGGTGCATGTCTTTGGAAGTGGGAGGAAGCCGGAGTACCCGGAGGGAACCCACGCATTCACGGGGAGAACATGCAAACTCCACACAGAAAGATCCCGAGCCTGGATTTGAACCCAGGACTGCAGGACCTTCGTATTGTGAGGCAGACGCACTAACCCCTCTGCCACCGTGAAGCCCGTTTTGTTTAGTTGTGTTATGTTACTTCAAGACTCCAATAGTTCCTCTTTTTTTCACTCCCTTGTTTTGTTTCCCTGACAACTCATTGGTTTCACCTGACTCATTAGGACTCCCGCACCTGTTTTAAATCATGAATAGACTATTTAAGCCTGTCATTTTCTGTTGGTCGTTCTGGCGTCATCACTCCGTTTATGGTTACTCTGCACACTGCTTCATGCCATGTTTACTGTTCCATGCAGTTTTATAGTTCATGCTGCTCGTTTCACGCCACAGTAAGTGTTTTTTTTTGTTTCATGTTCATAGTTGACGTTAAGTGTAAGTTTTGTTAATTCAAGCCACAATTTGGTGAGTTTCCTAGTTTCTTGATTACTTAGCCAAGTTTGTGTCCCCGCCTTCTGCGCGCCTTTTGTTTGCACCTTTATAGTAAATATTAAATCATGTATTTACCTTCACGCAAGGGAGTAGGTTTAATTTTGAGATCGGTGGGGACTCAAAAGTACCCCAAGGAAGCACTCTGAAAGTTTACTTTTTTTTTTTTTACACTAGCAATCATAATTTCACGTCATGCAGATGTTATAGGGTAAAGCAACTAAAATGAAAGCAAAGGAGACAACTTGGAAGAGTTCTCATCTTTACTCTTTAGTGTAGGGCTGTAGTGCAACTGTGCATCATACTGTCAATTAACATAGCCTACTGTCCATCAACGACATCAGAAATACATTCATGCAATACAACATTGGAAATAAACATAAATGAACTGTAATAATCTTTTCCCACACTTGTGTTTAAATCACTCACAATTTTTCCCTTCATCTACTTATTTCTATTGCTGCTTTTGTACTGTAAATATGTTTGTCACTAATACTCAAATACAAGCAGATTAGTGTCCACTGGTTGTTCCTATTTGAAAGAGCCAAACACATGCCTCCGCCGGTCTGTCACAGAAATGAACTGCTAGCCAAAAATATGTTGATGCATGACAGATACATTAAAGACAATGACCATAGAGCTTGACGGCACAGTTACTGCCTGAGCAAAAAGGCTTTTACTAAATATGAATATTACTTCATATTAATGAATTATATTTTAGCATTGTAAAATCACATGATCATCTAGTGAGGTTTTATTGTATTTCCACCACATTGGTATTTTCAAACCGTTGCTCACTTCTACACAAATACATGAAACTAAAAAATAATTTGAAAAATAAAACGGAAAGGTGAAATCCGGCGATCTGATTGGCCGTTAACCGTGGTTTAAATATTCGAAAGCCTTATCACAGCGTAGGCTATCACTCCGCCTCAGGCACGCATGACTGGTATGAATGGAAGTTGTTGTCATGTATCCATGACAACGGACTGTTGCAGTCCGTAGTAAAAGACAGCTGATGTTTTTACGATGTTAAAAAACGGACTAAAGTAGTTGAATTCACATGTTTAAGGTTAACTTTCACTTCCGGGGAGGGTTAACAATGGTAAAGGGGACTGAGCATTGACTTTCACCTAAAAAAAAGCGGAGGAAAAGACGAGATGCAGTGCTAATTTGGAGCTAACGTCTGGATAGGTGGGACTATTTTTTCCACAGTGAAGCTATTTTATTGGATGATATGTATTTCTGGTTGAATAAAACTACATTAAATTGATTGAGTATTCCTATTTCATAATGCCTTTATTTGTAACCGTTTTATAAAAGCAATATATCACTCCAGTCCATGGTACATGCTCATTATAGCACTCTTAGGGGCGTGACTGGAGTGATATGTTTAATTATTCAATATTGTTGAGCCTCTATACACCCTTGAAGTAACTTACAGTTTGACTCCTAAAGAAGTCTCTTATATCCAGTTTTCTTTTCGTTGACATCCTTCAAAACCTACAGCACACACGCACGCAAACAGACACAAACACAATGTAAATCACAGCACTGATATTAAAATCCATCTAGCTACCGTGTGCCAGGAACAACAAATGTCGAACATGTCGACAACTTACACTTACTTACAACTTACACTTACTTACAACTTACAACTTACACTTACTTACAACTTACACTTACTTACAAGTTAGAACTTACACTTACCTACAACTTACAACTTACACTTACAACTTACACTTACTTACAATTTATACTTACTTACAACTTACAACTTACAGTTACTTACAAGTTAGAACTTACAACTTACACCGAGTTGCACTGCCTCTCGTCCGCTCGCTAGCAGCTAGCATGTAGGCTAGCTTTTACAAACAGAAGGCGTGACAGCGGGGACAGCCAATCACACGTAAATTAGCATGAAAGCGGCAACCAATCAGGGAGCGATATTCAGGTTAGAGGTGGGACTTCTAGCAGAGACCGACATTTAACCCTTTCTGTGCCATGATCATTGACTAAACATTACGGGCAGCGCTTGTATTGATATTGACTACACAGTAGCGGCTGAATATTGGTAGGGACGTGTCCCTAGCGTTCCTACCCAATTCTACGCCCTTGCCTTCACGTCATGTCCGGTCCAGTTCTGTTGCATCGCGGGAAAACTCTCCACGCAGAAAGCTGCACCATAGTCAAGCTTTGACAGCATCTCTAACTGTTACTGTTACTGTTATTGTTGTATTTTGTTTGTTTGCTATAATACCGAGTGGGTCAAACTATCGTACACCAAGATAATATTAATCGTATATATGGTGAAATTATCATACAAATACAATAATGATTTCACATTTGGAATTATAAATATTTTTTTCCTGAATATTTTTGAAGTTCCCAGACCAAATATTCACGAAAAGTGGCTACTTACGTCTAATGTGGCGCGTTCTTATCCTATGTGTTGCTTCCGAAATTGCCTTAAAAAATAATTGTACATTGTGACAGGTCTCCAGCCGTCATCGTGTGGATTGCAGTGACCATCGATGCATGACGCATGGTAGCAGGTTTGACTTTCGTTTATTATTTCTAGCGCTCCCTCTCTTCCTGTTCGTTTTGGTGCGCCTTTCGGTGGCCGGGGGCTGCGTCTTCCGTGGGGGCTCATCTCTCTCTGGGTCGCTCTCGTCGTCTTCGTTGTCTTTGTTGTCCGATGTCTCCTCTCCTACTTCTGCCACGATTGCTCCTCCTTCTCCCCTTTTATGCTGCAGCAGAAGATGCAGGTATTGAGAGCAGGTGTGTCGTTTACGCACCTGACTCGAATTGCTGCAGCGTCGCTCCAAGTCTGCCCCGCCTCTCCGTTCGGCTGCATGCTCCCCCTCCTGGCCGCCATCTCATGTAAGACCGCTGTCTGTCCTATCTTGCTGTCAGCTCGTCGGCTCCGTCTCTCCACATACGTACATATGTACAATTTTAGCATATTGTGTTTAAGAATGTAGTATATATTAAAGTATACATTCGACTCGCCATCCGTCCATCTTATTCCGCTTATCCGAGGTCAGGTCACGGGGGCAGCAGCCTAAGCAGGGAAGCCCAGACTTCCCTCTCCCCAGCCACTTTGTCCAGCTCTTCCCGGGGGATCCCGAGGCTTTGCCAGGCCAGCCGGGAGACATAGTCTTCCCAACGTGTCCTGGGTCTTCCCCGTGGCCTCCTACCGGTTGGACTTGCCCTAAACACCTCCCTAGGGAGGCGTTCGGGTGGCATCCTGACAAGATGCCTGAACCACCTCATCTGGCTCCTCTCGATGTGGAGGAGCACCGGCTTTACTTTGAGCTCCTCCCGGATGACAGAGCTTCTCTCCCTATCTCTTGGGGAAAGCCCCGCCACCCGGCGGAGGAAACTCATTTCCTCCACCTCAAAAACAATCAAGATGCAATAAAATATAATCAAACATGTAGATGTGTCCAGCTTTTGCAAAGCTTATTGAACAACAGGAACAATAGCCGACCTATGATTGGTTTGTTCATCGACATCTCAACATTCTGCAATCGGACTGGCTGGAATTTCGGTCAACCACTTCCAGCTCCTCTCTAAGTTGCCACCTAATCATGTTAGAGGAGTTTGCGTCACACTTGGCGGTCCGATCCTCGGCTACATAAGCTAGCTCCTAGGACATGTGTGCAATGTTACCTCGCTGGGGGGAAGGAGCCTGAGCTTGTGCATGAGGTGGAGAAATTCCGGCTGGATATAGTCAGACTCTCTTCGACGCACAGCAAGGGCTCTGGAACACTTCTCTCAAGAGGGGCTGGACTCTCTTCCACACTGGCGTTGCACGCAGTGAGAGGCGATGTGCTGGGGTAGCAATTCTTGTTGCCTCCAAGCTCAAAGCCAGTGGACGAGAGGGTAGCTTCCCTTCGCCTTTGAGTGGGGGGACGGGTCCTGACTGTTGTTTGTGCTAATGCACCAAACAGCAGTTCAGAGTACCTACCTTTTTTGGATAAACTCGAGGAAGTACTGGAAAGTGCTCCCCCGGGTGATTCCTTTGTCCTACTGGGGGACTTTAACGCTCATGTTGGCAGCGACAGTGAACCCTGGAGAGGCGTGATTGGAAAGAATGGCCGCCTGGATCTGAACCCGAGTGGTGTTGTGTTATTGGACTTTTGTGCTCGTCACCGATTGTCCATAACAAACACCATGTTCAAACATAAGGATGTCCGTATGTGCACTTGGCACCAGGACACCCTATGCCGCAGTTCCATGATCAACTTTGTAGTTGCGTCATAGGTTTTGCGGCCACATGTTTTGAACCCTTGGGTGAAGAGAGGGGCGGAGCTTTCTACCAATCACCACAAGGTGGTGAGTTGGCTGCAATAGTGGGGGAGGATGCCGGACAGACCCGGCAGGCCCAAACGCATTGTGAGGGTCTGCTGGGAATGCCTAGCAGAGACTCCTGTCAGAGAGTTTCAATTCCCACATCCGAAAGAAATTTGAACATGTCACGCTGCAGGTTCTGGACATTGAGTGCGAGTGAACCATGTTCCGCACCTCTATTGTCGAGGCGGATGATTTGAGTTGTGCCGCAAGGTAGTCGGTGTCTGTCGTGGCGGTAATCGTAGAACTCGTTGGTGGACACCAGGGGTGAGGGATTTTTTCAAAAATAGTCCTATCGGGTTCTTTTGGCTCATAGAACTCCGGAGGCAGCGGACTGGTACCAACGGGCCAAGCGGTGTGCGGCTTCAGCGGTCAGAGAGGCAAAAACTTGGACATGGGAGGAATTCGGGGAAGCCATGGATAACGACTTCCAGACGGCTTCAAAGCGATTCTGGACCACCATCCGCCACCTCAGGAAGGGGAAGTAGTGCACTGTCCACACTGTGTATAGTGAGGATTGTGTTCTGCTGACCTCGACTGTGGATGTTGTGGATCGTTGGAGGGAATACTTCGAAGACCTCCACATTCCCACCAACATGTCTTCTTATAAGGAATCAGTGCCTGGGGAATCTGTTTCTATTTCTGGGGCTGAGGTTGCTGAGGTAGTTAAAAAGCTCCTGGGTGGTAAGGCCCAAGGGCTGGATGAGATCCACCCGGAGTTCCTTAAGGCTCTGGATGCAGTGGGAATGTCTTGGTTGACAAGACTCTGCAGCATTGCGTAGACATCGAGGGTGATACCTCTGGATTGGCAGACCGGGGTGGTGGTCCCTCTCTTTAAGAAGGGGAACCGGAGGGTGTGTTCCAACTATCGTGGGATCACACTCCTCAGCCTTCCCGGTAAGGTTTATTCAGGTGTACTGGAGAGGAGGCTATGCCGGATAGTCGAACCTCGGATTCAGGAGGAACAGTGTGGTTTTTGTCCTGGTCGTGGAACTGTGGACCAGCTCTATACTCTCGACAGGGTCCTTGAGGGTGCTTGTGAACATGTGCTTTGTGGACTTGGAGAAGGCATTCCATTGTGTCCCTCGGGAAGTCCTGTGGGGAGTGCTCAGAGAGTATGGAGTATCGGAATTCTGATTGTGGCGGTCCGCTCCCTGTACGATCAGTGTCAGAGTTTGGTCTGGTAAGTAACCTTTGCTCCTCCACATGGAGAGGAACCAGATGAGGTGGTTCGGGAATCTGGTCAGGATGCCACCCAAACGTTTCCCATGGGATATGTTTAGGGCATGTCCGACCGGTAGGAGGCCCCGGGGAAGACCCAGGACACGTTGGGAAGACTATGTCTCCCGGCTGGCCTAGGAGCACCTCGGGATCTCCCGGGTAGAGCTGGACGAAGTGGTTGGGGAGAGGAAAGTCTGGGCTTCCCTTGACAAGATGGATAGATGGACGGATGGATGGATGGGCACTTTTGCGTTCTGTGGCACTAAAGGAGAAACACTAATCCTCAGGCACCTTTACTTTAACTGTTGCGGTTTTTTATCCATTGTTAAAGTTTTCCGTTTGTTTCGCCTTTTTAGTAAAGTTACCAAGATGAAGGCGAAGTAAAAGTATATATAAACATCTACATATTTGAATATGTTGTCCTGCAGTGGAAGAGCGTGACAGGTAGAGCAAGTCAATTTGACTTAGACTGGCGTTTGTTTACACTCTTTTATTTGAATTGACAGCAAGTTAAACAACTGCCTCTGGTCATTTACAGAACATGACTGGTTGCTTTCTCTTTGTGGCTGCAATGCCTAGCGCCACCTCTTGCCACAATAACCTTTCTTTCACTTTGTTTTGTTCTTAGATTCATGGATTTTATCAAACAACAGGGGTTGCGCAGGAATCTGTCATGTCGTGCAATGTCACCCTCTCTTGGCCAAATGGTGCACCAAGTCAATCCAAAGTGTGTGTGTGCGTGTGTGTGTGTGTGTGTGTGTGTGTGTGTGTGTGTGTGTGTGTGTGTGTGTGTGTGTGTGTGTGTGTGTGTGTGTGTGTGTGTGTGTGTGTTCTGGCAATGCTTACTTAATGGGAACATCGCTCTGCTTACACAGTCACCTTTAGGCGACCTCTGACAGTATAGGGACAAAAAAACAGATCCCCTAAAAGGAAACCTTTTTAAATGATAAATTAACATATTTATGAACATTTGTTATCCTGCCATTAATAGTACTGTGATTCTGTATTGTATTCTCTCTGGCACTCATCGAGGGTGGACGCTCCCCTTTCCTCTCCCTTATCTCTCCTGCTTGCTTCTTTTTTTTGTCTTGTCTTAACTTTCTTGTTGCCTCTTTTTGCACTGCTCTCCAAATCTAAACATTGGAACTATTTAACTGGCCTGAACAAAATTGACAAGATCTTGGGTTTGGGGGAACCTGTTGTCGTGACGAAGAAGTTGTTGCTGGACACACGACGGACTCATGGGAGAAGAAGGAGTGCCGCGTGCCTGGCAACCCTTTTCTGTCGAGGACGTGAAGATATCCACCTATTCGGAATAACGACAACAGGACATCTGCTGATTGGAGTAAGCGTTGCTCTAGTTTGTCGACAATTTGGAAGTTGCTGGCAGTCTTCAAAGTACCCCAAAGCTGCCACAAATGATTGGAGGATGTGGGAAGAACTGTAGATTACATCGGACTGTCTACCCCGCAGGTTTGAGGACCAGTCATAGACAATTTAGAGTGAAAAGCAAATTTCATTTTCACCCGTATACAAATCATTCTGACTTGGATTGTTTCCTTGGCTTCGAGACTCTCCCGAAGGACGGTGTGGTGAGGACACAACAAACTCCCTTCTTGTCTCTCATGGACACACACCTGTTGTTGTTGACTTTGGACTAGCGACTGCATAATACATCAAGGCAGCGGAACAGAGACACACTACGGGCTTACACACACACACATGTCCACAAAAAAATATACGCCACACATACACCCCCCCTCCCCAACCCAACGCCCTCGACGCAAATCCCATAGGGGAGATGAATGGATGGTCAGCGCCTGAGGGCTGCGGCCTACCACCATGACCTTGAACTACCTTCCCTCTGTTGCTAGATATCTGGAGATGTATGTTGTAATATGTATATGTGCTTTGCTATGGAGGTTTTTTCCCACTCCAGACTGGGGCCCCTTAGGAGCCCAGTCTAGATTGTATTTTTTTACTCATCCTTACCCAGCGTTTACCTTTTTCCCATCTTTTACGGGGCGCCTTATGGCGACCCATCAGCGTTCTTGTTCTGTAACCCTGTACACTGTTTGTCTAATCTTGAACAGGTTTGTGCTGAGAACAAAGTTTCGTTGTACTTGTGCAATGACAATAAAGACCTGTCCTATCCTATCCTATCCATCCTTAGTCAAAACTGATATTTTTTTCCAAAAACTAAATCTGGTTTAATGTTCCTTAGGATGAAATTTTCATACAGCATGATTATAAAACATTATTACCTTAAAGTATGATTCACATTCGGAATTTTCCATCCTTCTATATATGGTAGTTGGAGTTAGAGACAACTTCATTACTGCTAAATAGCGGTTTTCAGTAATGTCACGGAAGATGCAGGCTATGCTTTAAAATTTAAGTGGTGAAACTTCCTATTGCAGGACAGCTGTAGTGCTGTATTCTGAGGATCATGTCATATTTAATTTGAACTTTAAAAAAAAAAAATGTTCATGTACAAATTTGTGTGAATCATGCAAAAGTATTTAAATTTGGTCCCAATGAACCATATTAACTATTTTCCCCCAGCAAGAATGATCAGCACATTACTTCATCAATCGAGAGATTTAAAGATGTGTATGAGCTAACTGGGCAGTGGTCATTTTACCTCATTTTTTTATGCCTCCACAACCTGTAGAAAGGGTGGTCGCCACAAGTGATGATCAAAAACTTGGTCCCCATTCCAAATGACAACGTGTGTGCGTGTGTGTGTGTGTGTGCGTGTGCGTGTGCGTGTGCATGTGCGTGTGTGCGCGCGTGTGTGTGTGTGTGTGTGTGTGTGTGTGTGTGTGTGTGTGTGTGTGTGTGTGTGTGCGTGTGCGTGTGCGTGCGTGTGTGTGTGTGTGTGTGTGTGTGTTGGAAGGTAAAGTCTAAGACATTTAATGACCCATTGTTACAATAATACATTTATATTTTTATGGAACTTGACAGGGGAGTCTGCAAAGTCACGGGAAAGAAGTTATATATGTATGCAGGAATAAATATATTTATAGGAAAAACATTTGTATTTTTTTAAGTAACATTTCAGCTATAAAATTACAACTTAAGATGATAAAGTAGCATCATTTTAGGAAAACTAATGTTTTTGAAAGAATTATATGTTTTTGCAAAAAATGTCAAGTATAAAGGCGTTTTTCTCTCAATTAAAAATCCATTGGAATATATAGTTTCAGGGTTAGGGGATATTTTAGGAAAATTAAGACATATTTTTGCAAGAATAAAAAAAAGTCCTAAATTATATTTCACACGGTCAAAATTAGTGGAGGAAAATGTTTGATCCAATGTGGATAGAGTTTTAAGGAAATTTAAGTAATTTTTACAAGAACAAATCTATCTCAGCTACAATCGGGCGGAAGGCATGTACACCCTGGACAAGTCGCCAACTCATCGATATGTGAGGAAAGATAATATGTTCAAATATTAATTTTATGTGAGCTACTTTTAACATATACATGGGTTAAAACTTTCTATCACAAAGATAAAACCAATTTCTTTTAGGGGGGGATGTGAAAATGTATTCATATTTAAGAAGAAGCATGATGTTTTTTGCAATAAATAAAATTGTATTTTTAACTAATTAAATTGAGAAAATGCTTTCTGCCTCTTTATGAGGCTTTTTTTTTGGAAGGACGGAAAATGTTGTTTTATGAGATTGTATAACTAAGAGGGTAAAGTAATGTTTTAAAGAGGAAAACAAATTGGGATAAAATCCTATTTTTTCTTAGCAAAAATAAAGAGGATAAAGCCAATACCGTAAATTACGAATTTTTACAATAATAAAAAAAAAACATCTGGAGACGATAAAGTTACATATTTATGCAAGAATAAAAATATATTGAGAAAACAATGTTGTCCATTTTCAGGGTTAAAGTCATACTTTTTTTATATATAGGAAATTAGTTCAAATTATGATTAAAAAAATTAATGTAATACAAACAGTTTTTTACAGAATGTTTATATTTTACAAGATTAACATGGGCGGTGGGGGGTTGTAAGCATATAGCGTTTTTTTTAAAGAAAAAAAAATTCAACACAAAAACATGTTTTTTTTCAGGAGAATGAATGAAGTCATTATTGTTAGAATAAAAATACTAACAGGGGAATCATTTTGAAAAAAAAAAACATTTACAGAAATAAAGTCATACTTCTATGGGTAAATATTTTTTATATTTTATATATAGAAATTCACAATTTAAAAAAAAGTATTTGCATGATTGAAATATTTTTATAAGAATAAAATTGGGGAGGATAAAACTATCAAGTATAAAGATTTTTTCACAGGGAATAAAAATCGAAATGTGACCTGAAATTAAAAATAAAAATTTAGGAAAATGAAAATTTTTGTAAGAATACAAATCTTTATAGGGAAAAACATTTTGGGAAAAAAAAGCCATCACAGGGATTACGTCATACTTTTTGGGGAAATATTTTTACATTTTAAGAAAAAAGATTATAAAGTTGCATTTTTTAATAAAAACTATTTTTGTGAGATTAAAATACTTTACAAGAAAAACAATGGGTGAAAAAAAATGTAAATGGGGAGAAACTAAAAGCAAATAGCTTTTTTTTTTTTTTTTTACAAGTAAATACATTCAAATTTAACAAAAAAACATTTTTCAGGAGAATTAAGTAATTTTGTTAGAATAAAACATTTTAACAGGGGAATAATTAAATATTATGGGTAAATATTTTAATTATTTTATACTTGTAATGTCAGTTTTTTTATTTAAAAAGTATTTTGCGTGATTGAAACATATTTATAAAAATAAAATTGGGGCAAATAAAACTATTAACTATAAAGCTTTTTTACAAGAAAAAAATGGAAATTTGACAAAAAAAATGAACATTTTCAGGAAAATGAACTAAAACCATTTTTGGAAGAATAAACATCTTTATAGGGGAAAACATTTCGGAATAAAAAAATCTACAGGGATAACGTCATATTTTAATGGGAAAATATTTCTACATTTTAAGAAAAAATATTATAGTGTGAAGCTTGTGCGGCATAGCGATGCCGGATTTGTTCCTCCATAGATGCGTCAGGCAAGAACACAGCTTGAGATATGAAATAAGTATTTGTTTAACTCAAAACAGGCTAAGAACAAAAACACTTGTGCTAACAGAAAAGCAAACAAAAGCGCTACAATGGAAAGTTAGGAAAGCGAACGGAAACACAAACACTTGGCACGAAGGCACAGAAAGGGAAAACAAAATGATTATCATGAAAGCTAAGAATGAAATAAACCGCAGCGCGAGAGCTAGCGAGTAATAGTATGAAACACAAGAGAGCAACTGTTGCATGAGAGCAAATTAGAGTCCGAGAATGAGTGAACAGAAAAGGCTGGCTTATATAGGATGGTGATTAGTAAAACAGATCTGCGTCTTGAAACCACGGCAGGTGAAAATACTTTGCTATGGAAAAAACAGACTAAAACAGGAACGACAGAATCAAACTACAAAATGTGATAAAGGAAAGAATCAAAACTACAAAATGGAACGATCCGAGCAGCGGCTCGCAACAGGATCCCCCCCAAAAGGACAGATCCCAGATGTTCCAAAAACAAAAATACTTGACCCCCCCCAGCCCCCCTACAATAAGAAAGTCCACAAGCGAAGGGACGCCATGGTGGAGGGTCGCCAGGTCGTGTGGCCCCGAATCCACCGAGGACAAGTCAGGTGGCGGCGGCGGATGGAACACCCCTGCCGCGAAAGTCTTGGCGGGCGACCCCGAAAAGGCCACATTGGTGGCCGCCGAGAAGGTGGGCGCCAAAAGTAGAGCAGCCTTAGAGTTCTTAGAGAGGGCGGCCTGCAGGCCCCAGATCGCTGCTTGCGCAGCAGGCCAGCTCGAGGACGCTGAGACGTCGTCATGGAGGAAGCAGGAGGTGAGGTCGTCATCGCCGTAGAAGCAGGAGGCGGAGTCTTCGTCGCCGTGGAAGCTGGAGGCGGAGCCGTCGTTGCAGTGGAAGCTGGAGGCAGAGCCGTCGTCGCCGTGGAAGCTGGAAGCGGAGTCGTCGTCACCGCGGAAACCGTGCGGGTACTGCAGCCGAAGAAGGCGGCGTCGTCGTTGTTGCCGTGGAAGCAGGAGGCGGAAGCGTCATCGTCGCCGTGGAAGCAGGTGAGGGTACTGCAGCCGAAGAAGGCGGCGGCGTCACCATTGCCGTGGAAGCAGGAGGCGGAAGCGTCGTCGACATGGAAGCAGGTGCGGGTGCTGCAGCCGAAGAAGGCTAGCGAGTAATAGTATGAAACACAAGACAGCAACTGTTGCATCCATCCATCCATTTTCTACCGCTTATTCCCTTTTGGGGTCGCGGGGGGCGCTGGCGCCTATCTCAGCTACAATCGGGCGGAAGGCGGGGTACACCCTGGACAAGTCGACTCCTCATCGCAGGGCCAACACAGATAGACAGACAACATTCACACTCACATTCACACACTAGGGACCATTTTAGTGTTGCCAATCAACCTATCCCCAGGTGCATGTCTTTGGAAGTGGGAGGAAGCCGGAGTACCCGGAGGGAACCCACGCATTCACGGGGAGAACATGCAAACTCCACACAGAAAGATCCTGAGCCTGGATTTGAACCCAGGACTGCAGGACCTTCGTATTGTGAGGCAGACGCACTAACCCCTCTGCCACCGTGAAGCCAGCAACTGTTGCATGAGAGCAAATTAGAGTCCAAGAATGAGTGAACAGAAAAGGCTGGCTTATATAGGATGGTGATTAGTAAAACAGGTGTGCGCCTTGAAACCACAGCAGGTGAAAATAATACATTGCTATGGAATACAGACTAAAACAGGAACTAAGGAGTCAAACTACAAAATGTGATACAGGAAAGAATCAAAACTACAGAATGGAACGATCCGGGCAGCGGATCGCAACATATAGAGTGCATTTTTTAATAAGAACTATTTTTGAGGGATTAAAATATTTTACAATTAAAACTAAAATGAAGGAGAAAACTTTAAGCATAAATCTTAATTTATTTTTATTTTATTTTGTTGTTGTTTTTTTTTACAAAAAAATACATTCAAATTCGAAACAAAAACATTTTTTAGGAGATTTAAGTAATTTTTGTTAGAATGAAAAATATTACCAGGGGAATCATTTAAAAAAATCTATTCACAGAAATAAAGTCATAATTTTATGGGTAAATATTTTAAATATTTTATGTTGATGAAGTCACAATTTTTTAAATAAAAAAGTATTTTGGATTATTAAAATATTTTTATAAGAATAAGATTGGGGCAAATAAAACTATTAAGAATAAAGATTTTTTTACAAGAAAAAAAATATTAAAATTTTACTAAAAAAATAAATGTTTATTTTTCAGGAAAATGAACTAAAAACATTTTTGGAAGAATAAAAAGATTTATAGAGAAAACATTTTGGAAAAAAAACATCTAATGACAGTGATAACATCATACTTATCATATTTTAACATTTTAAGAAAAAATAATATAAAGTTGCATTTTTTAATAAGAACAATTTTTGCACGATCAAAAAATTTAACAAGAAAAATAATGGTTGAAAAAAATTAAAATGGGGGAGAAAGCATATATATATATATATATATATATATATATATATATATATTTTTTTTTTTTCTTTTTTTTTTTTTTTTACAAAAAAATGCATTCAAATTTGACACAAAAAAAACATTTTTTCAGGAGAATTAAGTAATTTTATTTGGAATAAAAAAATATTAACAGGGGAATCATTTTGAAAAAAAAAATCTATTCACAGAGATAAAATCATACTTTTATGGGTAAATATCTTAAATATTATATATTTTAAATATTATACATTTGTAAAGTCACATTTTTTATAAAAAATATTTTGCGTGATTGAAATATTTTTATAAGAATAACACTGGGGCCCATCCATCCATCCATTTTCTACCGCTTATTCCCTTTTGGGGTCGCGGGGGGCGCTGGCGCCTATCTCAGCTACAATCGGGCGGAAGGCGGGGTACACCCTGGACAAGTCGCCATCTCATCGCAGTAACACTGGGGCAAATAAAACTATTAAGTATATACATATTTTTTTTAACAAGAAAAACGTGCAACTTTTTTTTCAATAAGAATTACATCATTTTACGCAAGTATCAAATTATACGTTTCCAAATGTCATGAGAAGAAAATAATATTTGTCGGAGGAAAAAAGTGAGATGAATGACACAAAAAAAACATTTTTTCAGGAGAATTAAGTAATTTTTGTTGGAATAAAAAAATATTAACAGGGGAATCATTTTGGGAAAAAAATCTATTCACAGAGATAAAATCATACTTTTATGGGTAAATATCTTAAATATTATATATTTTAAATATTATACATGTGTAAAGTCACATTTCTTATAAAAAATATTTTGCGTGATTGAAATATTTTTATAAGAATAACATTGGGGCAAATAAACTATTAAGTTTATTTATTTATTTTTTTACAAGAAAAACGTGCAACTTATTTTTTTTTAACAAGAATTACATAATTTTATGCAAGTATCAAATTATACGTTTCCAAATGTCATGAGAAGAAAATAATATTTGTCGGAGGAAAAAAGTGAGATAAATGACACAAAAAAAAATACATTTTTTCAGGAGAATTAAGTAATTTTTGCTGGAATAAAAAAATATTAACAGGGGAATCATTTTGGGAAAAAAATCTATTCACAGAGATAAAATCATACTTTTATGGGTAAATATCTTAAATATTATATATTTTAAATATTGTACATGTGTAAAGTCACATTTCTTCTAAAAAATATTTTGCGTGATTGAAATATTTTTATAAGAATAACATTGGGGCAAATAAAACTATTAAGTTTATTTATTTATTTTTTTTTACAAGAAAAACATGCAACTTTTTTTTTTTTAACAAGAATTACATCATTTTATGCAAGTATCAAATTATACGTTTCCAAATGTCATGAGAAGAAAATAATATTTGTCGGAGGAAAAAAGTGAGATAAATGAGAAATATTTGAGGAAAAAAAACGTGCACATTTTAGGCGATCAAGTCATATTTTAGGTGATAGTTCTCTATAAGGAGGGAAAATATACTTATTTTTTAGGGACCTGGATTTAAAATAGCGGATGAAAAAAGAAGTTAACTCAATGATATGAATATTCTGTAAAAGGAGAATGAAATGAATAATCTAATAGTACAAATGAAATATTGATGTGCACGCCATGTTTGGTGTCACTAAACACACCCCATTCACGTGCACGAGCGGAGCGTGCGCGCGTGCACGCAGCACCGTGCGGCACGCTGCCGACGTCTCGGCGCAGGAACGCAGACGTGACGGCGCGGGACTCCGACCCAAGGTAAGTTCCTGTCTTTCATCGGCTCTAGCCCAGTCCTGACGTGCGGCAGACAAACCGGAAGCTGCATATGCGCCGTATTTACCGGCCACGCGGGTGGGACGCTTCTCGTTTAATGTCTTTTGTCGCCGCAGAGTCACGTGAGGGCGGTTCCCGCCATGAGGGGTTCGTGGTGTCACGACTATGCTAGCAGCCTGTCACGTGACTATACAGCTGCCTTCTATAGACTGCGAGCAGGTGCACTTTAGAGTAGTCTGTGTACAGCACTGTCCACTAAACCTCTGGCAACACAAGGAGGTAGCAGTAGTTGTAGTTGGGTCAAGCATGACGCTGGTGTTGTGTGTGAGTTCCGCCCGCATTGGGGTAGCTGTGGTTCAATGAGTTAAAACAAGAATTCCAGCAGGTACTGCGACACTGTCACATGGAGCTTGGTGCCCTCCCTTGGGGAAAAGGACCAGCCGTTATAGCGGTTTGGGGATGCACGAGTGCTGCCGCCCTGGGGAAACTGTGTTTCACCTAAAGGAGATTGTGACCAACTGTCATCATGGTCTGGGGCTGCACGTGTGCTGCTGTCACCGGGGATGTGGGTTTCACTTAAGAGGGAAATTTTTCAAAATGTTACCTTTCCCGGAATATCCCTAAATAAAGCTTTAAAGTGCCTTATTTTCGCTATCTTCGAAACCAATATCCATTTCCCTGTGACGTCATACAGGGCTGCCAATACAAACAACATGGCGGTTACCACAGCAAGATATAGCGACATTAGCTCGGATTCACACTCTGATTTCAGCGGTTTAAGCAACTCAACAGATTACGCATGTATTGAAACAGATGGTCGGAGTATGGAGGCAGATAGCGAAAACGAAATTGAAGAAGAAATTGAAACTATTGAGCGAATAGCTATTGACGCTATTTGGCCATAGCGTGGGTGTACCTAATGAAGTGGCCCATAGCATGGCTGCCTTATTAGCATCACCGGTAAAATGTGCAGACCAAACGATCAGGACTTTCGCATCTTGTGACACTGGAGCAACTTAAATCCGTCGATTGGTAAGTGTTTGTTTCGCATTATATGTGGGTATCTAGTTTTAAATGTACATACAGCTAGCGTAAATAGCATGTTAGCATCGATTAGCATAGCATGTTAGCATCGATTAGCTGGCAGTCATGCCGTGACCAAATATGTCTGATTAGCACATAAGTCAACAACACTCACCTTTGTGATTTCGTTGACTTGATCGTTGCAAATGCATCTGCAGGTTATCCATACATCTCTGTGCCATGTCTGTTTTAGCATCGCCGGTCAAATGTGAAGACACTTTGGTACATTCAATGGGGGTCTGGCGGCAGATTTATTGCCAGTGGTGCAACTTGAATCCCTCCCTGTTAGTGTTGTTACACCCTCCGACAACACACCGACGAGGCATGATGTCTCCACGGTTCCAAAAAATAGTCGAAAAAACGTAAAATAACAGAGCTGAGACCCGGTGTTTGTAATGTGAAAATGAGTATGGCGGGTGTATTACCTCGGTGATGCCATGTTCTGACGTCATCGCTAAAAGACCGATAAAAAGAAAGGCGTTTAATTCGCCAAAATTCACCCATTTAGAGTTTGGAAATCGGTTAAAAAAATACATGGTCTTTTTCTGCAACATCAAGGTATATATTGACACTTGCATAGGTTTGGTGATAATGTTCCCCTTTAAGAGGGAATTGTGACCAATTCCTATTGTGGTCTAGGTCCGCACGAGTGCTGCATTCACCAGGGAGGTGTGTTTCATTGAAGGGAGGTTGTGGCCAACGAGTGCTGCCGTCACTGGGGAACTGTATTTTACTTAAGCGGGGTTGTGACCAACTGTTATCATGGTCCGGGGCTGCACGAGTGCTGCTGTCACCGGGGAAGTGGGTTTCACTTAAGAGGGGATTGTGACCAACTCCTATTGTGGTCTGGGGCTGCACAAGTGCTGCCGTCACCAGGGAAGTGTGTTTCATTTGAAGGAGGTTGTGGCCAACGAGTGCTGCCGTCACTGGGGAGTGTGTTTCACTTAAGAGGGGATTGTGACCAACTACTATTGTGGTCTAGGTCTGCACGAGTGCTGCCTTCACCAGGGAGGTGTGTTTCATTTAAGGAGGTGGAGGTGGTGACCAACTGTTTTCATGGTTTGGGGCTGCACAAGTGCTGCCGTCACCAGGGAAAAGTGTTTCATTTAAGGGAGGTGATTGTGACCAACTACTATTGTGGTCTGGGGCTGCACGAGTGCTGCCGTCACCAGGGAAGTGTGTTTCACTTAAGCGGGGTTGTGGCCAACTGTTATCATGGTCTGGGGCTGCACGAGTGCTGCCGTCATCGGGGAACTGTGTTTCACCTAAAGGAGGTTGTGACCAACTGTTATCATGGTCTGGGGCTGCACGAGTGCTGCTGTCACCGGGGAAGTGGGTTTCACTTAAGAGGGGATTGTGACCAACTCCTATTGTGGTCTGGGGCTGTACGAGTGCTGCCTTCACCAGGGAGTTGTGTTTTATTTAAGGGGGTGGAGTTTGTGACCAATTGTTTTCATGGTCTAGGGCTGCACGAGTGCCGCCGTCACCAGGGAAGTGTGTTTCATTCAAGGGAGGTTGTGGCCAACGAGTGCTGCCGTCACCAGGGACGTGTGTTTCATTTAAGGGGGTGGAGGTTGTGACCAACTGTTTTCATGGTCTGGGGCTGCACGAGTGCTGCCGTCACCAGGGAAGTGTGTTTCATTCAAGGGAGGTTGTGGCCAACGAGTGCTGCCGTCACCAGGGAAGTGTGTTTCATTTAAGGGGGTGGAGGTTGTGACCAACTGTTTTCCTGGTCTGGGGCTGCACGACTGCTGCCGTTACCAGGGAAGTGTGTTTCATTCAAGGGAGGTTGTGGCAAACGAGTGCTGCCATCACCAGGGAACTGTGTTTCATTTAAGGAGGTAGAGGTTGTGACCAACTGTTTTCCTGGTCTGGGGCTGCACGAGTGCTGCCGTCACCAGGGAAGTGTGTTTCATTCAAGGGAGGTTGTGGCCAACGAGTGCTGCCGTCACTGGTGAAGAGTGTTTCACTTAAGATGGAATTGTGACCAATTCCTATTGAGGTCTAGGTCTGTACGAGTGCTGCCTTCACCAGGGAGGTGTGTTTCATTTAAGGGGGTGGAGGCGGTGACCAACTGTTTTCATGGTCTGGGGCTGCACAAGTGCTGCCGTCACCAGGGAAGTGTGTTTCATTTAAGGGAGGTTGTGGCCAACGAGTGCTGCCGTCACTGGTGAAGAGTGTTTCACTTAAGATGGAATAGTGACCAATTCCTATTGTGGTCTAGGTCTGTACGAGTGCTGCCTTCACCAGGGAGGTGTGTTTTATTTAAGGGGGTGGAGGCGGTGACCAACTGTTTTCATGGTCTGGGGCTGCACAAGTGCTGCCGTCACCAGGGAAGTGTGTTTCATTTAAGGGAGGTTGTGGCCAACGAGTGCTGCCGTCACTGGTGAAGAGTGTTTCACTTAAGATGGAATTGTGACCAATTCCTATTGTGGTCTAGGTCTGTACGAGTGCTGCCTTCACCAGGGAGGTGTGTTTCATTTAAGGGGGTGGAGGCGGTGACCAACTGTTTTCATGGTCTGGGGCTGCACAAGTGCTGCCGTCACCAGGGAAGTGTGTTTCATTTAAGGGAGGTTGTGGCCAACGAGTGCTGCCGTCACTGGGGAGTGTGTTTCACTTAAGAGGGGTTTGTGACCAACTACTGTTGTGGTCTGGGGCTGCACGAGTGCTGCCGTCACCAGGGAAGTGTGTTTCACTTAAGCGGGGTTGTGGCCAACTGTTATCATGGTCTGGGGCTGCACGCATGCTGCCGTCACTAGGGATGTTTCACTTGAGGGAATTGTGACCAATTCCTATTGTGGTCTAGGTATGTACGAGTGCTGCCGTCACCACGGAGGTGTGTTTCATTTAATGGGGGGGAGGTTGTGACCAACTGTTATTATGGTCTGGGGCTGCACGAGTGCTGCCGTCACCAGGGAAGTGAGTTTCACTGACGGGGATCATGACCAGCTGCTATCACGGTCCACGAGTGCTGCTGTCATCAGGGAAGTGTGTTAAATTTATGGGAGGTTGTGGCCAACTGTTATCATGGTCTGGGGCTGCACGAGTGCTGCCGTCACGGGGGAAGTGTGTTTCACTTAAGAGGGAATTGTGACCAATTCCTATTGTGGTCTAGGTCTGCAAGAGTGCTGCCCTCACAAGGGAGGTGTGTTTCATTTAAGGGAGGGAAGTTGGGACCAACTGTTATGGTCTGGGGCTGCACGAGTGCTGCACTCACTAGGGAAGTGTAATTTACTTAAGGGGGATTGTGACCTACTGTTATCATGGTCTGAGGCTGCACGAGTGCTGCCGTCACTGGGTAAGTTGGTTTCACTTTAGAGGGGATTGTGACCAACTCCTATTGTGGTCTGGGGCTGCACGAGGGCTGCCGTCACCAGGGAGATGTCTTTCATTTAAGAGAAGTTGTGGCCAACGAGTGCTGCCGTTACTGGGGAAGTGGGTTTCACTTTTTGAGAGGGGATTGTGACCAATTCCTATTGTGGTCTGGGGCTGCATGAGTTCTGCCATCACCGGGGAAGTGTGTTTCATTTAAGGGAGGTTGTGGCCAACTGTTATCATGGGCTGGGGCTGCACGAGTGATGGCGTCAACGGGGAAGAGGGTTTCACTTAAGAGGGGATTGTTACCAACTCCTATTGTGGTCTAGGTATGCATGAGTGCTGCCCTCACCAGGGAGGTGTATTTCATTTAAGGGGAGGGGGATCATAACCAGCTGCTATTGTGGTATGGGGCTGCACGAGTGCTGCTGTGAAGTGAAGTGAATTATATTTATATAGCGCTTTTTCACTAGCGCTTTACCTACTGAAACCCAATATGTAAGTTACATTTAAAACAGTGTGGGTGGCACTGGGAGCAGGTGGGTAAAGTGTCTTGCCCAAGGACACAACGGCAGTGACTAGGATGGCGGAAACGGGGCTCGAACCTGCAACCCTCAAGTTGCTGGCACCGCTAAACCAGAGACGGTTTAGCGGTCACTGGGGAAGTGTGTTTCACTGAGAGGGCTCATGACCAGCTGCTATCGTGGTCTGGGGCTGCACGAGTGCTCTCATCACTGTGGAAGTGTATGTCAATGAGGGGGATCATGACCAGCTACTATTGTGGTCTGGGGCTGCACGAGTGCTGCCGGGGGAAGTGTGTTTCACCGAATTCTGAGGTGGAGCCTGATTCCCTCCCTTGGGGAACAGGACCAACTATCATCATGGTCTGTGCTCTGTAACTCTGATACATTAGAGTAGTCATTGTGCAGCTTGTACAGCAGCATTGATTATACTTGTAAAAAGGTCAATCTAATGCAGGGGTCACAAACGCGGTGCCCGCGGGCACCAGGTAGTCCGTAAGGACCAGATGAGTAGCCCGCTGGCCTGTTCTAAAAATAGCTCAAATAGCAGCACTTACCAGTGAGCTGCCTCTATTCTTTTAAATTGTATTTATTTACTAGCAAGCTGGTCTCACTTTGCTTGACATTTTTAATTCTAAGTGAGACAATTCTCAAATAAAATTTGAAAATCCTAGAAAATATTTGAAAGACTTGGTCTTCACTTGTTTAAATAAATTCATGTATTTTTTTACTGTGCTTTTTATAACTTTCAGAAAGACAATTTTAGGGAAAAAAATCCAACCTTAAAAATGATTTTAGGATTTTTAAACACATATACCTTTCTACCTTTTAAATTCCTTCCTCTTTTTTCCTGACAATTTAAATCAATGTTCAAGTAAATTAATGTTTTTATTGTAAAGAATAATAAATACATTTTAAGTTAATTCCTTATTTTAGCTTTTGTTTTGTTTTTCGACGAATAATATTTTTGAAATATTTCTTCAAACTTATGATTAAAATTCAAAAACATTATTCTGACAAATCTAGAAAATCTTTAGAATCAAATTTAAATCTTATTTCAAAGTCTTTTGAAATTCTTTAAAAAAAAAATTCTGGAAAATCTAGAAGAAATAATGATTTGTCTTTTTTAGAAACATAGCTTGGTCAAATTTGTTAGATATTCTAACAAAATGCAGATTGGATTTTCAATCAATCAATCAATGTTTACTTATATAGCCCTAAATCACTAGTGTCTCAAAGGGCTGCACAGACCACTACGACATCCTCGGTAGGCCCACATAAGGGCAAGGAAAACTCACACCCAGTGGGACGTCGGTGACAATGATGACTATGAGAACCTTGGAGAGGAGGAAAGCAATGGATGTCGAGCGGGTCTAACATAATACTGTGAAAGTTCAATCCATAATGGATCCAACACAGTCGCAAGAGTCCAGTCCAAAGCGGATCCAACACAGCAGCGAGAGTCCCGTTCACAGCGGAGCCAGCAGGAAAACATCCCAAGCGGAGGCGGATCAGCAGCGCAGAGATGTCCCCAGCCGATACACAGGCGAGCAGTACATGGCCACCGGATCGGACCGGAACCCCTCCACAAGGGAGAGTGGGACATTTTAACTTATTTAAACATGTCATCAAAATTCTAAAATTAAACTTAATCAGGAAAAATTACTAATGATGTTGCATAAATTCTTTTTTTTAATTTTTTCAGAAAAATTCGAATTAGCTAGTTTTTCTCTTATTTTTTCGGTTGAATTTTGAATTTTAAAGAGTCGAAATTGAAGATAAACTATGTTTCCTAATTTAATTCAATTTTTTTTTTCCTGTTTTCTCTTTTAAACCGTTCAATTAAGTGTTTTTTCATTATTTATTCTCTACAGAAAAACCTTCCGTAAAAGGGAAAAAAATGTACGACGGAATGACAGACAGAAATACCCTTTTTTTTTTAAAATATATATATATATATAGATGTATTTATTAAAGGTAAATTGAGCAAATTGGCTATTTATGGCAATTTATTTAGGTGTGTATCAAACTGGTACCCTTTCGCATTAATCAATACCAAAGAAGTAGCTCCTGGTTTTTAAAAGGTTGGTGACCCCTGCTCTAATGCATCACACCTAAATATGTCGCAGAGTGAGCAGCGTTGCTTAGTGCTTTTGGGCCCGGTAACGCTAACCATGATGATGTCACAGATCACATTCATATTTCTGAGTGAACCTTCTCTGTGAATGAATCACGTGACATATTCAGCTGCTCATCAGTTTGTCATTGAGGACTCCACCGCTCCTTGACATCAAAGAAACTTTGCTTGAAAAATAAGTGAAAGTATGTAAAAAACAAAAAAAAAACATAAGGTACTTTGTATCTTTGAAGAGTCTTTATGACGTCAGAGTAGTTGGACAGGAAGTAGAACAACAAAGATATGATTGGACCAAAGGATGAAAGTGTCCACATGTCATTAGACCACAGCAGGGTCTTAGTATCACAGCAGGGTCTTTGTACCACAGCAGTGTCTTAGTACCACAGGACGGACTTAAGTACATCGGAACACTTCTGTCAGGTAAAGTTCCTCTTATTTCATGTTTGTCCCCAAATATTTAGCTTATTATTATGCTGTTGTTGCTTATTGTAAGTTACACATATTCATTACTGTACATTATGTTGCACATATTCATTACTGTACTGTACAGTATGTTACACATATTCATTACTGTACAGTATGTTGCACATATTCATTACCTTATTGTACACTATGTTGCACATATTCATAACTGTACATTATGTTACACATACTGTATTTATTATGTACAGTATGTGACACATTCATTATGTGCATTATGTTACACATACTGTATTCATGTCTGTATTATAGTGTTGTCCCGATACCAATATTTTGGTGCCGGTACCAACATGTTTTTCAATACTTCTCTAAATGAAGGGGAACACAAAAATGGCATTTCTGCTTTATTTTAACAAAAAATCTTATGGTACATTAAACATATGTTTATTATTGCAATTTAGTCCTTAAATAAAATATAGAACATACAAGACAACTTGTCGTTTAGTATTAAGTAAACAAACAGACTCCTAATTAGTCTGCTGATTTATGCAGTAACATATTGTGTCATTTATATTCTATTATTTTTTTCTACATTATGAGGGACAGACTGTAAAATTTGATTATTAATCTACTTGTTCATTTACTGTTAATATCTGCTTACTTTGTCTTTTTAACATGTTCTATCTACACTTCTACACAAAGTCCTGATGTGTCCAGGGACATATTTCCCGAGTTTATAAACACAATATACATTTTTTTTTAAATGAAAAAAGATTTTTGATACCAAAAACATTGATGTAATCATAATAGTATCAACTAGATACGATCCTGTACTTGGTATCATTGCAGTAGATGTCAGGTGTCGATCCAACCATGGCATTTGTTTACATTCATGATCGGCGTCATCAGCAGTGAGGCCGGTGAGCTATGGTGTGTAGTGAAGCATGTTCAGCTATACCTTATCTCCAGTGATAAAGCTACATGTAAGAAACTTTATTTGTTGCCATTGAGGTCAGGATTAGTGATTTAGTAGGTAAAACACATAGCTAGCAAGTCATGTCTTAAAGCACTTCTTGCTGAGGGTGTTTCAGTGTTATATAAACCCCATTTCCTTATGGGTTGGGAAATTGTGTTAGATGTAAATATAAACAGAATACGATGATTTGCAAATCCTTTTCAACCCATAATAAATTGAATGCACCACAAAGACAAGATATTTGATGTTCAAACTCATAAATTTTTATTTTTTTTGGGCAATTAATAATTAATCTAGAATTTCACCACTGTGTTACATCACCTTTTCTTTTAACACCACTCAATAAACGTTTGGGAACTGAGGAAACTAATTGTTGAAGCTTTGAAATTGGAATTCTTTCCCATTCTTGTTTTATGTAGAGCTTCAATCGTTCAACAGTCCGGGTTCTCCGCTGTTGTATTTTACGCTTCATAATGCGCCACACATTTTCGATGGGAGACAGGTCTGGACTGCAGGCGGGCCAGGAAAGTACCCGCACTGTTTTTTTTACGAAGCCACGCTGTTGTAACACTTGCTGAATGTGGCTTGGCATTGTCTTGCTGAAATAAGCAGGGACGTCCATGAAAAAGACTGCGCTTAGATGGCAGCATATGTTGTTCCAAAACCTGTATGTATCTGTCAGCATTAATGGTGCCTTCACAGATGTGGAGTTTGCACTAATGCACCCCCATACCATCACAGATGCTTGCTTTTGAACTTTGTGTCGATAACAGTCTGGATGGTTCGCTTCCCCTTTGGTCCGGATGACACTATGTTGAATATTTCCAAAAACTATTTGAAATGTGGACTCTTTAGACCACTGAATACTTTTCCACTTTGCATCGGTCCATCTTAGATGATCTCGGGCCCAGCGAAGCCGGCGGCGTTTCTGGATGTTGTTCATAAATGGCTTTCGCTTTGCATAGTAGAGCTTTAACTGGCACTTACAGATGTAGCGACAAACTGTATTTAGTCACAGTGGTTTTCCTGAGCCTATGTGATGATATCCTTTAGAGATTGATGTCGGTTTTTGATACAGTGCCGTCTGAGGGATCGAAGGTCACGGTCATTCAATGTTGGTTTCCGGCCATGCCGCTTACGTGGATTAATTTCTCCAGATTCACTGAACCTTTTGATGATAATCGTTGTATTCCGTTTATATTTAAATCTAACACAATTTCCCAAATGAAAACGAGGTTTGTAACTTCACCTTTATCTTTACTTTTTAAGCCAAAATGCGTCCGTTCTCCCTTTTCTGTCCACACATTGTGTCTGCTTGTAAGTACTCTGTGTGTGTGTGCTGCCGAACATGTTCTTTTGATCGTAAAACCAGCAATGTCACAACGTGATTACAACTGGGGGTCAGGGGTTAGGGGACCGGTGCTCTTTGTAGGTGGCATAGTACCGAATAGGATTCATTAGTATCACTGTACTATACCAATACCGGTATAAAGTACAACCAAAATGTACAGTATGTTGCACATGTTCATTACTTTACTGTACAGGGTGTTACAACTTTTCATTACTGTACAGTATATTGCACATATTCATTACTGTACACCAGGGGTGGGCATTACGTCAATCGCGATCGACTGGTCGATCTCGGAGGGTGTGTCAGTCGATCTCAAGCCAGGCATTAAAAAATATACATAAAAATGAGCAATCATCAATCATACCAAGACTTCACTTTCGTCAGTTGTTTGACATTCTCGGCACCCGAGGATCTTGTGAGATGACGCTGGCTGCTGCGAGCTCATATTTAAGTAAAAAATCACTAACAGGGCGGACGCAGAGAAACACATTTTATTTCTAGAGACTCTGTACCTACTGTCAAAACTCTAAAGACCGACAGCACAGTTCCTGTCTTCACCATAAAAGACCTGTTTCATCCTGCCTGTGCTAACAAAATAAGAGTCTCAGAAAGCTAGCGTGCACAAGCTAGCAAGCTACGGAGTTTGATGCCAATGTATTTCTCCCCCGCCCTCAGCGACCGCTTTCCCTCTTGCTTGCCCACCCGCACACTCACTGACGTCACTCACCTGCTGCCAGACATTAAAGGGCCACACACATATGCTACTCTCATAACAAAGTGTTTAAAAAAGAGTATGCAAGTTGGACAAATGAGATGCCAAATCCAACCACTTTCATGTGGTATTGGACAGAAAGGAGGACTTATTTTTTCCTCCATTTGAAAATGCGGACGTTATCAGCACCACTGTGTAATTCCAATCAATGCAAGTCATCAGAATCAAATACACCAACTTATATTCTTGTCTTCATGAAAGAAAGGAATCTATGTGTGTTAAACATGCTTGTATTATCATTAAAAACCATTAACTTGTTAACAAAAATGTCTCTTTCATAAATAAATAAATATAAATTATAAATAGGAATGAGGTAGATCTCCTCGACTTGGTCAATTGAAAAGTAGCTCGCCTGCAGAAAAAGTGTGAGCGCCCCTGCTGTACACTATGCTACACATATTCATTACTGTACTGTACAGGATGTTACAACTTTTTATTACTGTACATTATGTTAGACATATTAATTACTGTAATGTTAAGTATAATGTGCATATTCATTACTGTACTGTGCTGTATGTTACACATATTCATTACTGTACTTTACAGGATGTTACAACTTTTTATTACTGTATGTTATGTTAGACATAAAAATTACTGTAAAGTTAAGTATAATGTGCATATTCATTACTGTACTGTGCTGTATGTTACACATATTCATTACTGTACAGTATGTTACACATATTCATGAGTGTACTGTACAGTATGTTGCACATATTCATTCCTGTACTGTATTTTGCACATATTCATTACTCTACAGGATGTTACATATATTCATTATTGTACAGTATGTTGCACATATTCAACACTGTACAGTCAGTTGCCCACATTCATTAATGTATGTTACATGTATTCTTTACTGTACAGTGTGTTGCACATATTCATTACTGTACTGTACATTACGTTGCACATATTCATGACTGTACTGTGCAGTATGTTACACATATTCATTACTCTACAGCAGGGGTCACCAACACGGTGCCCGCGGGCACCAGGTAGCCCGTAAGGACCAGATGAGTAGCCCGCTGGCCTGTTCTAAAAATAGCTCAAATAGCAGCACTTACCAGTGAGCTGCCTCTATTTTTTTTACATTTTATTTATTTACTAGCAAGCTGGTCTCGCTTTGCTCGATATTTTTAATTCTAAGAGAGACACAACTCAAATAGAGTTTGAAAATCCAAGAAAATATTTTAAATACTTGGTCTTCACTTGTTTAACTAAATTCATTTATTTTTTTACTTTGCTTCTTATAACTTTCAGAAAGACAATTTTAGAGAAAAAAATACAACCTTAAAAATGATTTTAGGATTTTTAAACACATATACCTTTTTACCTTTTAAATTCCTTCCTCTTTTTTCCTGAGAATTTAATTCAATGTTCAAGTAAATAAAAATATGTTATTGTAAAGAATAATGAATACATTTTAGTTAAATTCTTCATTTTAGCTTCTGTTTTTTCGACAAAGAATATTTGTGAAATATTTCTTCAAACTTATTATGATTAAAATTAAAAAAAAATATTCTGGCAAATCTAGAAAATCTGTAAAATCCAATTTAAATCTTATTTCAAAGTCTTTTGAATTTCTTTTAAAATTTTTGTTCTGGAAAATCTAGAAGAAATATTGATTTGTCTTTGTTAGAAATATAGCTTGGTCCAATTTGTTATATATTCTAACAAAGTACAGATTGGATTTTAACCTATTTAAAACATATCAAAATTTTAAAATTAATCTTAATCAGGAAAAATTACTAATGATGTTCCATAAATTATTTTTTAAATTTTTTCCAAAAATTTGAATTAGCTTGTTTTTCTCTACTTTTTTTCCGTTGAATTTTGAATTTTAAAGAGTCGAAATTAAAGATAAACTATGTTTAAAAATATAATTTTCATTTTTTTCCCCGTTTTCTCCTCTTTTAAACCGTTCAATTAAGTGTTTTTTTTAACCATTTATTCTCTACAAAAAACATTCCTTAAAAGGAAAAAAAATGTACGACGGAATGACAGACAGAAATACCCATTTTTTTATATATATATATAGATTTATTTATTAAAGGTAAATTGAGCAAATTGGCTATTTCTGGCAATTTATTTAATTGTGTATCAAACTGGTAGCCCTTTGCATTAATCAGTACCCAAGAAGTAGCTCTTGGTTTCAAAAAGGTTGGTGACCCCTGCTCTACAGTATGTTACATATATTCATTATTGGACTGTATAGTATGTTGCACACTTTCATTAACGTATGTTACACATTCATTACTGTACTGTATGTTGCACATATTCATTACTCTACAAGATGTTGCATATATTCATCATTGCACTGTATGTTACACATTAATTACTGTACTGTGTGTTGCACATATTCATTACTCTACAAGATGTTGCATATATTCATTATTGCACTGTATGTTACACATTAATTACTGTACTGTACAGTATGTTGCACCTATTTATTAATGTATGTTACACATATCCATTACTGTACTTACTGTATTGCAAACATTCATTATTTTATGTTACATATATTCATTACTGTACAGTATGTTGCACATAGTCATTACTGTATTGTACATGATGGTGCACATATTAATTACTGTATTGTTCATGATGTTGTAAATATTCATTACTGTACTGTACAGCATGTTGCCCATACTCATTACTGTATTGTACAGTATGTTGCACATATTAATGATGATTACTCATTAACAAGTGTAGCTTTGATAGTTTGAAGGTGCTTCATTTTGGCACCAAAAAAAGGCAAGATGCAAAAGTGCTGAGCCGATTGAAAGATTTCAAAGTTCTTCATGACAAGTTTGTTAAAATTGATAGGACTTTTTCAATTGACTTTTTAAGAATCAAAGGTGATAGAAATTGCACTTAGTCGGCTACTAAAAAAGTGGGTTTTAGCATCTTTAACCTGCAAAATGTCCCTAAAGTTTTCCGTTGTAGTTCACAGAGTTGATGTGTGACTATGAAGCAAAACTAGATAGTTGTTGTTGCAGTTTTAGAAGTGGCACGCTTTCCGGGAAGTCCCCTTCAAGGTACACGGTCATATTGTAACTCATACTATGATACATTTCCAGGATATGATACATTTTCTCTGAACACAGTCAGTCCTTATCACCCACTCAGGCGGAAAGTTGTCATGACAACTGGGGCTGGGCGAAATCGCGGATTTGTGTCTGCGATATAGAAAATGTCTATATGGTGATTTTCAAGTATACGTTCTCACACAGTGGCTTTTAGCTGCTGGCATTACACTACAGGCTCTCCTCTCTTTTTCTTATCTTTCCTTTTCACAGACAGCAAGCGCACCTTCTTACATACATCACATCACATACTGTCACGTCATACGTCACATATGTATACGCCCTCGCGGATTAGAGAGGTAGCAGCATGGGTAGAGTTAGCTGTGATGCTAGCAGAGCCGTGCGAGTGGTAATACGAGAGAGAGAAGGTGCAAATCTGGTAACAAATGAAGGAAGAAATGTATTCCCAAGAAAAACAGCAGACATGGCGGTGGTTTGGCATCAAGTGGGAATATGTCGAACAGACGACCGTAATTTGTCAAGTGTGGGGCAAAAGTGTTGCTATAAAAAGTAGCATTACCGCTAATATGTAGCATTATTTGAAAAGTCACCCGCTAGAGAATGAGCAGTGCTTACTCCGCATTTCAACATCTCCATTTGTCGCCACACGCCCACACCATCTAAATGCCGAGGCAAACATTTCCAAATCAACACTGTATGAAATAAATAGTGATTTTTTTTTTAGTTATGATTTCATTCTCTGGATGAAAGTTTAAATGAGCATACATTAATGCAGTATAAACAAGAATGTTTTAATGTAGATGCATAGAATCATCATACTGCTGTGATTATTTGCATCAGGTGTTCAATAATTAATTTATATATTGTGTATCGTGGGGTGGCCTAAAAATACTGCGATATTAAAAAAAGGCCATATCGCCCAGCCTTAACAACAACACAATTAGTGTCATAAACACACAAAGGAGCCACAAAAAGAAGAGGAGTTAACTACAAACAGTAAAGATATAAAACATGCAGATTTAGTTAATATACGTTTTTTATATCTAAAAGAATATTCCTGCCATATATTTTTCAAAAAATTAAAGTTTTTTGCTCTAATGTAACATTTTCTATAGTCATGTCATATTTTTTGTCAAGGAAAAATAAAAAAAACATTTTTATTTTTTGCTTTGATTGATGGATTTAGTAAATGTCCGTCTCATAAAACATTGTCAAATACTTTATAATATTTGGCCTTGTATTGTTGTTTAAGATTGATCTAACAAATATTGTACAGTTGCAACACCTTTAGTCTTGTCATATTTTTTCTCACTTTTTTTTCTTGTACTAATATATTTATTGTACTAATATATTTTTATCAAAAGATAGATAGATCAAAATATATATTTTTTCAAAATTAAAACTTTTTTGCTGTAATATAACCTTTTTTTAATCTTGCCATTTAAATAGAATAAATATAATTAAAACCTTTTTTGTTTTAAAGCATTTTTAAAGGCAACATTTTGATGTAATTTAGCACTTTTTAGATTTCTTGTATTTGAAGCATTAAATGTCTTATATTGACATAATTTTTAAAAATCAAAAATAGCTACTTTTCTCCTGTAAAATTCACTTTTTAGTGTTGGTGTGTTTTTTAAAAAAAAATAAATGAAATAACGTTTTTCGTATGTTGCTATGTTTTGTTTCGTTTTCAAATAAGAACTTTTTTGCTGTAATAAAACTGTCTTTAGTCATGTCAGATTTATTGAGTTAAAAATATTCTTTTTTTTTTCAGAAAATAAACTTTTGCTATAATATAACACTTTTTAATTATGTCATATTTTTAATACAGAAAAAAAATCCTGTATTATATTTTTCTAAATTTTTGTTGTTGTAATATAAAACTTTATGTAGTCATGTCATATTTTTTTGAAAAAAAGATATAGTATTGATATATCTAAAATCAAAATTTTTTTGCTTTGAATTGTCGATTTATTTCTTGTAAACGTCCATCTCATACAACATTATCTAATCATGTGTACATTTACTATATCATATTTGGCCCTTTATTAACCAATATTGTACAGCTGCAACACTTCTACTCCTGTCATATTTTTGTTTTACTTTTTATTTTTTACTAATATATATTTTCAAAAATAACTACATTTTTACTGTAATATTACACTTACTTTAGATGTGTCAGATTTGTTTTAAATTTAAAAGGAATTCCTGTATTAATGTATTCTTAAAAAACATAGAAGCTTTTTTGCTGTAATATAACATATTCTTTCATCCAAAATTGTAATATTATAACAATTTTATTAGACAAAAAATTTAAAACTTTTTACATGTAATACAATTACATTTTTTTAAAGTAAGGACCGTCTTTTGTAAAATTATAAACACTGTTCCAGTTTTGTATTCTTGTATATATTTTTAAAAATGTCACTCGTTTAAATGTAACTTTTCTCGTGAAATTAAAACCTTTTTATCTCCCCCAAAAATGTTTTTCTAATATAGCAGCTTAGGTTAATTACTTATTTACTTAATTCAACTATTTGTTGAGATACTACAACTTTTCTTGAACTTTTTTTGTAATATTTGATTCCATTTTTGAAATATAACATCTTTGGTCTTGTGATTTTTTTGCCTTTTAAATTGGGAAAAAAAAATCAAGTTTTTTTTTTTTTTATCAATAACAAAATAAATATTTTGTTCAATTGAATATCTGTGTTTACCATGGATTAATTTACTTATGGAAGGCCACAACAAATACATTTGTCGCCGCCACCAACTCATTTTAGGTTAAAAAATTGACTTAGGAGAAAAAAAATCTATTGAATATCAGTGTATGTCAATTTAGGGCAGCCACAAGTAAATAAAAAAAAAAAAAAATTCCGGAGAAAAAAATTATATTAAATATGAATGTATGTAACTTCAAATACTAGGGCCAATTTAGTGTTGCCAATCAACCTGTGAATGTTGTCTATCTGTGTTGGCTCTGCGATGAGGTGGCGACTTGTCCTGGGTGTATCCCGCCTTCCGCCCGATTGTAGCTGAGAAAGGCACCAGAGCCCCAATTGACCCCAAAGGGAATATGTGGTATAAAATGGATGGATGGATGGATGGATGTAACTTTAGGGCTGCTACAAGTACTGTACATTAAAGCTGCGATGGGTAAAACATATTTTGTTGTTAGTTTTTAATTTTTAAAAAAATTGACTCAGGAGAAATAAAATCAAATGTACATCTGTGTATGTAAATTTGGTGACTGCTAAAAGTGGATTTTGGGCACAAAAAAAAAGTAAGCATTATATATTTTTTCCAATCGAAAAGCCGTGTTTCGCATACAAACCCCGTTTCCATATGAGTTGGGAAATTGTGTTAAATGGAAATATAAACGGAATACAACGATTTGCAAATCCTTTTCAACCCATATTCAGTTGAATATGCTACAAAGACAACATTTTTGATGTTAAAACTGATAAACATATTTTTTTTTTGCAAATCATTAACTTTGCCAGCAACACGTGACAAAGAAGTTGGGAAAGTTGGCAATAAATACTGATAAAGTTGAGGAATGCTCATCAAACACCTATTTGGAACATCCCACAGGTGTGCAGGCTAATTGGCAACAGGTGGGTCACATGATTGGATATAAAAGCAGCTTCCATAAAATGTTAAGTAGTTCACAAACAAGGATGGGGCGAGGGTCCCCAATTTGTAAGCAAACTGTCGAACAGTTTTAGAACAACAATTCTCAGGAGCTATTGCAAGGAATTTAGGGATTTTACCATCTACACTCCGTAAAATTATCAAAAAGTTCAGAGAATCTGGTGAAATCACTGCACGTAAGCGATGATATTATGGACCTTTGAATGCTCAGGCAGTACTGCATCAAAAAACGACATCAGTGTGCAAAGGATATCACCACATGGGCTCAGGAACACTTTAGAAAACCACTGTCAGTAACTACAGTTGGTCGCTACATCTGTAAATGCAAGTTAAAGCTCTCCTATGCAAAGCGAATGCCATTTATCAACAACACAGAGGAACGCCGCCGGCTTCGCTGGGCCCAAGCTCATCTAAGATGGACTGATGCAAAGTGGACAAGTGTTCTGTGGTATGACGAGTCCTAATTTCAAATTATATTTGCAAACTGTGTACGTGGTGTCCTTTGGAACAAAGAGGAAAATAACCATTCGGATTGTTATAGGCTCAAAGTTCAAAAGCCAGCATCTGTGATGGTATGGGGATGTATTAGTGCCCAAGGCATGGGTAACTTACACATCTGTGAAGGCACCATTAATACTGAAAGGTCCATACAGGTTTTGGAGCAACATATGTTGTCATCTAAGCAATGTTATCATGGACGTCCCTGCTTATTTCAGCAAAACAATGCCAAGCCACGTGTTACAACAGCGTGGCTTCGTAGTAAAAGAGTGCGGGTACTTTCCTGGCCCGCCTGCAGTCCAGACATGTCTCCCATCGAAAATGTGTGGCGCATTATGAAGCGTAAAATATGACTACAAGAACCCGGACTGTTGAACAACTTCAGCTGTACATCAAGCAAGAATGGTAAAGAATTCCACTTTCAAAGCTTCAACAATTAGTTTCCTCAGTTCCCAAACGTTTATTAAGTGTTGTTAAAAGAAAATGTGATGTAATACAGTGGTGAACATGCCCTTTCCCAACTACTTTGGCACGTGTTGCAGCCATGAAATTCTAAATTAATTATTTTTTGCAAAAAAAAAAAAAACAGTTAATGAGTTTGAACTTCAAATATCTTGTCTTTGTAATGCATTCAATTGAATATGGGTTGAAAAGGATTTGCAATTCATTGTATTCCGTTTATATTTACATCCAACACAATTTCCCAACTCATGTGGAAACGGGGTTTGTACATTCAGTTATTTGTGGTGGGGCACAAGTAAATTAAGAGTTATAAAACTGACTGAGGAGAAAAAGAGAATCATTCAAGATCAGTGTATGTAAAATTAGGGCTGCCACAAGTAAATTTAAGGCTGCTATGAGTAAAAAAAAAAAAAAAAAGTTTTTGAATGAAGTATGTGTCTCACATACATTATTATTTGTGGTGGGCCGCAAGTAAATTGAGGGCCGCTATAAGTAAATTTAAGTCTGCGATGAATAAAAAATATGTATATTTTTTTGTAGAAAAATGTTTCTCTTCTTTTCAATTGAATATCACTGTTCTGCATACATTGTTATTTGTGGCGGGCCACAAGTACATTGAGGGCTGCCACGAATACATTTTAAGTGAAACTGACCCAGTAGGAAAAAAAAATCAATTGAATATCATCGTATGTAAATTTAGGGCTGCCAAAAGTACATTAAGGCTGCGATGAATAAAAAATAAATATTTTTACATACAGATCACTGTATGTAAAAGTGGGGCTGCCACTAGTAAATTTAAGTAAAAAAAAAAAACTAAAAAAATGTATGAATTAAAAAAACAAAAAAAATCAATCGAATATAAGTGTTTCGCATACATTATCTGTGGCGGGCCACAAGTAAATTGAGGGTCGCCACAAGTCAATTTAAGGCTGCGTTGAGTAAAAAAAAAAAAATCGTGTAGTTTTTTTTTTCTCTTTTTTTATTGAAAATAAGTGTTTTGCATATTTGTGGCGGACCACAAGTAAATTGAGGGCTGTCACAAGTAAAGTTTACGTTAAAAAACTGACCCAGGAGAAGAAAAATCTATTGAATATCAATGTATGTAAATTTAGGGCTGCCACAAGTACATTTAAGGCTGTGATGAGTAATAAGGTATAGCTCGGTTGGTAGACTGGCCGTGCCAGCAACTGGAGGGTTCCAGGTTCGATCGCCGCTTCCATCCTAGTCACTGCCGTTGTGTCCTTGGGCAAGACACTTTACCCACCTACTCCCAGTGCCACCCACACTGGTTTAAATGTTACTTAGATATTAAGTTACACTATGTAAATGCGCTTTGAGTCACTCGAGAAAAGCGCTATATAAATATCATTCACTTCACTAAATATATATGTATATCGATATATAAATATATTTTTTCTCTTCTTTTCACCAGTGTTTCGCATACATTGTTATTTGTGGCGGGCCAAAAAAGGTAAATTTACGGCTGCCACAAGTTGATTTAAATTTAAAAACAAACTGACTCAGCAGAAACAAAATCAATTACAAATCGGTGAATGTAAAGTCAGTACTTTTAGGGCTATGAGTAAAAAACTAAACCAATTAAGAATTATTATTTTTTTCCAATTCAATATCAGTGTTTTAAATTAGTTCATTTATTATCCCATTATCATAACACATAACATTATCCCGTTGAACTTTTAGCCTTTTTTTACGTGAAAAAACGATATTCATCTGGAATATTTTTTAAATCTTTTTATTTTTTTTTATTTTACTCGTGGCCCTGAACTGTACATAAACGTTTGCAGACTGTAGTCCGGACAAACCGCATGCTCTCACCCTTTCACAATAAAAGGGCATTCAGCTCTGTCTTTTACGTGACAACCACTTTTCCTTATAGAAAACTCCTAAAGGGCTGGGGCAAAAACGATCTGAAAAGTTGCAGGACGGAACTTGAAGCTCCTTCTGAGACGAGCACTTCAGAGCGTTTCCTGGCTGCTTCTTCAGAAGTCTTTGTGTATGGCGGCAGAGGAAAGACCTGCCTGGTCCAAAGCAAGCAACTTTCTCCTCTTGAGAATGAAATGATTATTTTTTGAAATCACAAAGGAAAATGCATGCATGTGAGATTGTTCCAAAGAATCCACCTTTATAGTGTAAAAATGAGCATGGAAAATCAAATAGTGTGAGCCCTGGGTGTGTTTCTTTGCGAAGAGATGGTCCCCGGCATGTTGATGGCAATTTACTATTTACCAGTATTTCTTAACCATTGTGGCCCGCCACAAATAACAATGTAGGCAAAACGCTGATAGTTAATTGAAAAGAAGAGAGAAAAAGTAAAATTATACATATATAAATATATAAATAATATAGGTATATACTCATCGCAGCCTTAAATGTACTTGTCGCAGCCCTAAATTTACATATGGTGATATTCAATTAATTTTTTTTGTACTGGGTCAGTTTAACTTAAAATTTATTCGTGGCAGCCCTCAATTTACTTGTGGACCGCCACAAATAACAATGTTTGCAGAACACTAATCATTTTAAAAGAAGAGAAAAAAAATTAAGCAGAAAAATATATATATTTTTTACTTATTGCATCCTTAAATTTACTTGTGGCCCGCCACAAATAACAAAGTATGCGAAACACTTAAAATCAATTGAAAAACTTTTTTTTTTTTTACTCATACTCTGATCTTGAATTTTTTTTTTTGTCCTGAGTCAATTTTGTAACTCTTAATTTACTTTACATATGCGAAACACTGCTTTTTGATTGGAAAAAATATAACATTCTTAAAACCTTTTTTTTTAGTCATAGAATCCCTACATCTACTAGTGGGCAGCCCAAGTAATAATAATAATTTTAACATTTTCATAAAATAATTTTACTTTTGCTATGGAAGTCCAAAAGCGTCTATACAGTTTTGGGATTTAATTTTGAGTTTTTTTTGTTTTGTTTGGTTTGGTTTTTTGACAAAAGTTCAAATGAATAATGATGGAAAAATAATAAATATTTACTGTAATATTGATGTTTTATTTATTTTTTTGACAAAAGTTAAAATGAATAATGATGGAAACATTTTAAATAATAATTACTAATGTAAGAAATGTATTTTTTTTTTTTAAATCTAAATCAAATCTGGTAAATATTGCATAACTATTGAATACACAGTAAGAAAAAATATATATTTTTTCTGTTGTCAAAATGATTACAATTCCAAAAAGTAACTGTATTGTTTACTATGGCGGTCCAAATGTGTCTGTACAGTTTTTTTTAATTGATAATTGTAATAAATAATAAATTAATAAATACATAATAATAACCATGTAGAAAATGAAATGGTAGTATTTATTTTTTTAATCTAAATCAAATCTAGTTAATATTGACTACACAATAAGAAAAATAATATTTTCATGCATTCCAAATTATTAAAATTCCAAAAAGTAACTGTAAGTTTACAATGGAGGTCCAGTTGTGTCTGTACAGTTTTGGTTTCTATAAATTAATAATATTAATACATAATAATAATTCTAATAATTATGATGTAAATAATTATATAGGTTTTTTTTAAATCTAAATCAAATCTTGTATATATTGCATAAATATTGAATGCACAGTAAGAAAAACTATTTTTTTTATGTGTTCCAAATTATTAAAATTCCAAAAAGTAATTGTATTTTTACTATAGAGGTCCAAATGTGTCTACAGTTTTGGTTTCTACAAATTAATAATATTAAAAAATAATAATAATTATTATAATAATAATGATGGGGCAGCACGGGGTTAGTGCATGTGCCTCACAATACGGATGTCCGGAGTAGGCCTGGGTTCGATCCTGTGCTCGGGATCTTTCCGTGTGCAGAATGTACGTTCTCCCCGTGACTGCGTGGGTTCCCTCCGGGTACTCCGGCTTCCTCCCACCTTTTAAAGACATGCACCTGGCGATAGGTTGATTGGCAACACTAAATTGGCCCTAGTGTGTGGATGTGAGTGGGAATGTTGTCTTATCTGCCCTGCGATGAGGCAGCGACTTACCCAGGGCGTACCCCGCCTTTCGTCTGAATGCAGCTGAGATAGGCTCCAGCACCCCCCGCGAACCCAAAAGGGACAAGCGGTAGAAAATGGATGGATGGATAATAATGACGATGTAAAAAATGAAATAGTTGTTTATTTATTTACAAATCTAAATCAAATCTGATTTGCATCAATATAAAAATGCACACACACACACACAATAAGATACACTTTTTATGCAATCCAAGTTATTACTAAAATTCCAAAAAGTGATTGTATTTTTATTATGGAGATCCAGATGTTTTGGTACCATTGTGACTGTAGTAAAAATCCCTTGATCCATTTTCTACCGGTTATTCTCTTTGGGGTCGCGGTGTTCTGGTGCCTATCTCAGCTACAATCGGGCGGAAGGCGGTGTACACCCTGGACAAGTTGCCAACTCATCGCAGTGTAGTAAAAATGAAAAGAGAAAATGGGCTGCAACATGTTTGTCTATCAGCAAATTCCAACAGCAATAACACAGACTAACCTGACCTCCTTTTGTGACTGCAGGAATCCGTGATGCTGGCCCTATAAAAAGTGTACCAAGGTCTGCTCCACACTCCATAGCCGATCTTCTCTTGGCGCCCAACTGCTGGTCTTCCTACCCACCTGCTGGTCTTCCTGTGTGCGTCAATGCCGCACGCCAACAACTCCTTCAGCTCCAGCCGGGAGCTCCTGGACTTCCACCAGCTGTCCCCGTGCGGCCCTGTGGATTCTGACACGGACAATAACGATGCGAGTCGAGCGTGCGTTTTCACGGGGGCGTCCGCCCCGGCCCAGGACGGACAAAAGATGGCACGCTGGGGTCAGCTGTGTGGCTGGGGGGCGCTGACCCCCAAAGCCATCCAGGCGTTCAACACGCCGCGCTGGGTGCTGTTCTTCCTGTGCGTGGCCTCGTTCCTGCAGGGCATGATCATCAACGGCTTCGTCAACACGGTGGTGACGTCCATCGAGAGGCGCTTCGAGCTGCACAGCTACCAGTCGGGCGTCATCGTCAGCTCCTACGACATCGCCGCCTGCGTCTGCCTCGCCTTCGTCAGCTACTTCGGCGGCACGGGCCACAAGCCCCGCTGGCTGGGCTGGGGAGTGCTCCTCATGGGGCTGGGCTCGCTGGTCTTCGCCTTGCCGCACTTCACCACGCCACCGTACCGGGTCAGCCTGTCCCAGCAGGCCGGCATGTGCGGCGGAAATCAGACCGGCCTGTGCCGGGACAGTGGAAACACGGGTCTGTCCGGGTATCGTTACGTCTTCATGCTGGGACAGTTCCTGCACGGCATGGGAGCCACGCCCCTCTACACGCTGGGAGTCACCTACCTGGACGAGAACGTCAAGTCCAACTACGGGCCGGTTTACATCGGTGAGTACTGGGGGGACTCAATTCTTGGGGGGTATGATTCGACTCAGAATTGATTCTTGATTCAAACCGATGTATTATTTGGTATGATAATCACAGTAGGAAAGAGATTCATATGGCCCCAATCCGTCACAGTTTTCCTGACACCTGAAACATGTTTTTTTTTTGTTTTATTATACCATAATAAAGTTACAATATTATGACAAACATGTAATATTGGAGTAAATATCAATTATAAGAGTAAAACTTGTCATTTTACTAGAATTTGATTGATTCAAACCGATTATCACAGTGTATATTTTGGAATAATAATTTCAACAGGAAGAAGATTCGTCCCGGTTTTCCTGACACATGAAACATGACAAATAGTGGGTGGGGGTGTACACTAGCCACTCCAACCAATTCTCGATTGAAATCGATTCTCACAGTGCATTATTTGGTATAATAATTACAACAGAAGGTGGATTCATATGTCCTCAATTCGTCGCGGTCTACCTGACACATGAAACGTGACAAATTATGGGGGTGCACTATCCACTTAAACTGATTCTCGATTCAAACCGATTATCACAATGTATTTTTTGGTATGATTACAACAGGAAGTGGATTCCTATGGCCTCAATTCGCAGTAGTTTACCTGACACATGAAACTTGACAAATTGCGGGGGTGCACTATCCACTTAAACCGATACTCGATTCAAACGGATTCTCACAATGTATTATTTGTATAATATTTACAGTAGGAAAGAGATTCATATGGTCACACTTTTCCTGACACATGAAACGTGAATTTTGTTTAAATGTACCAGAATAGTTAGAATATTGTGACAAACATGTAATATTAGAGTAAATCTCAATTATAGGAGTAAAATTTGTAATTTTACTACAATATGATTAACGTTAAAAAACCGAATGTCACTATGTATTATTTGGTATGATAATCACAGTAGGGAAGAGATTCTTATGGCCCCAATTCGTCACAGTATTCTTGACACCTGAAACGTGACATTATTTATTATATCAGAATAAAGTTAGAATATTATGACAGATTTGTAATATTACAGTAAATCTCAAGTATAAGAGTAAAACATGTAATTTGAACTAGAATTTGATTCTTGATTCAAACCGATTCTCCCAATGTATTTTTTAGTATAATAATTTCAACAGGAAGGAGATCCATAGAGCCCCAATTCGTCCCGGTTTTCCTGACACATGAAACATGACGAATTGTGGGTGCGGTGTGTACACGAGCCACTCTAACCAATTCTCGATTCAAATCGATTCTCACAGTGCATTATTTGGTATAATAATTACAAAAGAAAGTGTATTCATATGGCCTCAATTCGTTGCGATTTACCTGACACATGAAACGTGACAAATTGCGAGGGTGCACTATCGACTTAAAGCGATTCTCGATTCAAACCGATTCTCACAATGTATTGTTTGGTATGATAATTAAAACAGGATGTGGATTCATATAGCCTCAATTCGCTTCGGTTTACCTGACCCATTACACTTGACAAATTGCGGGGGTGCGCTATCCACTTAAACCGATTCTCGGTTCAAACCGATTCTCACAATGTATTATTTGTATACTATTTACAGTAGGAAAGAGATTCAAATGGTCACAGTTTTCCTGACACATGAAACGTGACAGTTTTTTAACTATACCAGAGTAGTTAGAATATTGTGACAAACATGTAATATTAGAGTAAGTCTCAATAATTAGAGTAAAACTTGTAATTTTGCTAGAATTACAAGGGGGAAAAAAAGATTGTCACAATGTATTATTTGGTATGATAATCACAGTAGGAAGGAGATTGATATGGTCACAGTTTTCCTGACACCTGAAACGTGACATTTGTTATTAATATACCAGAATAAAGTTAGAATATTGAGATAAACATGTAATATTAGAGTAAATCTCAAGTATAAGAGTAAAACTCGTAATTTTACTATAATTTGATTCTTGATTCAAACCGATTCTCACAATGTATTTTTGGTATAATAATTTCAACAAGAAGGAAATTCATAGAGCCCCAATTTGTCGCGTTTTTCCTGACACATGAAACATGACAAATTTTGTTTGGAGATATACACTAGCCACTCTAACCAATTCTCGATTCAAACTGATTCTCACAATGTATTATTTGGTATAACAATTACGACCGGAAGTGGATTAATATGGCCTCTATTTGTCGCGGTCTACCTGACATGTGAAACGGGACAAATTACGGGTTGCACTGTCCACTTAAACCGGTTCTCAATTCATACCGATTCTCACAATGTATTATTTGGTATAAAAATTAAAACAGCGAGTGGATTCATATGGCCTCAATTCATTGCAGTCTCCCTGACACGTGAAACGGGACAAATTGCGGGGTTGCACTATCCACTTAAACCGATTCTCGATTCAAACCGATTCTCGCAATGTATTATTTGTCGAATATTTTCAGTAGGAAGGGGATGCATTAGGCCCCAACTCGTCACGATTTACCGGACACACGAAACGAGACAAATTGGAGAGGGGAGATGCATTATCCACTTGAATTGATACATGATTCAAACCGATTCTCACAATATATTTTTGGGTAAAATAATTACAGTAGGAAGTGGATTCATATAGCCCCAATTCGTCGCAATTTACCTGACACCTGAAAAGTGACACATTTGTGAGTCCACTTTAGCCACCATTCGGCAGTGTGTTGAATATCTTAAAATGTGTTTTGTGGCAAATCCAAATTTGACTACTGTGTCAGTTGCTATGGAGAGTGGCGCTTTCCATCCGACAAATCAAATGATGCGGGGCCCATGTTGGTAGTTTGCACCCTCAAAACCAGTATATATTTTTTCAAACAACTACAAAATGCAATTTCGGCAAAAATTTCAAGCCAAACTGAAATGCTAACTGTTAGCCCGCTGGCCAGATAGCGTCAAGTCACAAAAAATAGTAGCAAAATGAGCTAACATGCTAGCATGCTCACAGGTAGCATTAGTGACACATTGAACTATATGGCACTGCGGCGAATACCTGCTTAGTTACCTAAAAAAAGCTAGCATGCTAAAATTAACATGCTATAATGCTAACTGTAAAATTTGTTTACCACCAAAATATATTACTGAGTTGTGTAAAGTACCACTGATAGTGTACCTGAGAAATGTGTTGAAAATGCTAGCATGCTAACATTAGCATGCATTAGGTACCAAAATGTGACTTTTGTGCATCCCTACAGAATTAACTAAATAATAAAAAAATAAAAATTAAAAAAAGCTAGCATGCTAGCAGTATCATTCGTCAATTAACAAAATATTTTATACCTGGAAAGTTTGCAGAAAAGCTAGCGTGCTAATATTGGAATGCTAACGATTGTGCCGCGGGCAGTTAAAAAAACAACTATGCGCTTAGGACACACCAGTAGTGAAGAATTGGTCATAAATAAATACATAACACTACAATTGAAACATTTGTGGCCGTGCCAGCAACCCGAGGGTTCCAGGTTCGATCCCCGCTTCCGCCATCCAGTCACTGCCGTTGTGTCTTTGGGTAAGACTCTTTACCCACCTGCTCCTAGTGCCACCCACACTGGTTTAAATGTAACTTAGATATTGGGTTTCACTATGTAAAAGCGCTTTGAGACACTAGAGAAAAGCGCTATATAAATATAATTCACTTTACAATAACACTGATCATTGATATTAGCGCTTGTATTGTTTTTTTTTAAATTTCACTACATAAATTAAAGGAACCAATTTCATTTTTGATCCTGCCTTTTTCATAAGTAATCATAACTATATATTTGATTATTTTTGTATGTCTGCTTTTTTTCCTATTCAAAGCATGCAGCAAAATGTGCAACCTTACATAATCGGCAAGCTGAACTGTCCATTTTAGCAATTCTTCGTTTTTTTAGTTTTTAAAGATACAGGAAAATGCTAGGAGCAAAAAAAGTGTGTAAATTGTACAAACCCCGTTTCCATATGAGTTGGAAAATTGTGTTGGATGGAAAAATAAACGGAATACAATGATTTCCAAATCATTTTCAACCCATATTCAGTTGAATATGTCACAAAGACAACACATTTGATGTTCAAACTGATAAACTTATTTGTTTTTGCAAATAATCATTAACTTTGGAATTTGATGCGAGCAACACGTGACAAAGAAGTTGGGAAAGGTGGCAATAAATACTGATAACACCCCTTCGTCCACAACTGCGTGAGCCAATAGTCAAACAGTTTAAGAACAACGTTTCTCAAAGTGCAATTGCAAGAAATTTAGGGATTTCAACATCTACGGTCCATAATATCATGAAAAGTTTCAGAGAATCTGGAGAAATCACTCCACGTAAGCGTCATGGCAGGAAACCAGCATTGAATGACCGTGACCTTCGATCCCTCGGACGGCATTGTATCAAAAACCGACATCAATCTATAAAGGATATCACCACATGGGCTAAGGAACACTTCAGAAAACCACTGTCACTAAATACAGTTCGTCGCTACATCTGTAAGTGCAAGTTAAAGCTCTACTATGCAAAGCGAAAGCCATTTATCAACAACATCCAGAAACGCCACCGGCTTCTCTGGGCCCGAGATCATCCAAGATGAACTGATGCAAAGTGGAAAAGTGTTCTGTGGTCTGATGAGTCCACATTTCAAATTGTTTTTGGAAATATTCGACATCGTGTCATCCGGACCAAAGGGGAAGCGAACCATTCAGACTATTATCGACGCAAAGTTCAAAAGCCAGCATCTGTGATGGTATGGGGGTGCATTAGTGCCCAAGGCATGGATAAATTACACATCTGTGAAGGCACCATTAATGCTGAAAGGTACATACAGGTTTTGGAACAACATATATGCTGCCATGTAAGCGCAGTCTTTTTAATGGACGCCCCTGCTTATTTCAGCAAGACAATGCCAAGCCACATTCAACACGTGTTACAACAGTGCGGCTTTGTAAAAAAAAGAGTGCGGGTACTTTCCTGGCCCACCTACAGTCCAGACCTGTCTCCCATCGAAAATGTGTGGCACATTATGAAGCGTAAAATACGACACCGGAGACCCCGGACTGTTTAACAACTGAAGCTCTACATAAAACAAGAATGGGAAAGAATTCTACTTTCAAAGCTTCAACAATTAGTTACCTCAGTTCCCAAACATTTATTGAGTGTTGTCAAAAGAAAAGGTGATGTAACACAGTGGTGAACATGCCCTTTCCCAACTACTTTGGGAAAGGGTTTGTTGCAGCCATGAAATTCTAAGTTTATTATTATTTGCAAAAAAAAAAAAAAGTTTATGAGTTTGAACATCAAATATCTTGTCTTTGTATTGAATATGGGTTGAAAAGGATTTGCAAATCATTGTACTCTGTTTATATTTACATTTAACACAATTTCCCAACTCATATGGAATCGGGGTTTGTAGATAAATATAAAAAAACAAAGATAAATAATATAAGAAATATTATGTATAATAGCTTAATTAATTAATTATTAACTTAATTTCTATTGAATATATTTTTAGTCAATTACTGTTTGTACTGGAGAGCTGCTGTTTGAAACCAGACAGAAATACAATGAAGCGGCTCCCTTTTATTTATGTAACGGTCGTTTCCAAACAACAAAAGGATCCTTATGAAGTAGCTCCACAGGAAGTGCTGGTTAGGAAACAGGAAGTACCTGAAATGCATTGACTTTCTCTTCTCACAGGGATCTTCTACACCGCTGCCATTGTGGGCCCAGCTGTGGGCTACCTGCTGGGGGGCTACTTCCTCAACATTTACACCGAAACCTCCCTCACGTGAGTCTGCTTGCTACAGGCTTCGCTGCACGTCCTAAAAGGGGAGCTCCACCAACAGGTGTGGATTGTTAGATCGCTTTGCTTTGGCGCACAGGCTAACCTAGCGTCATGTTAAACGGTCAAAAGATACGTAAGTAAAATGAAGTTTGAATCAGTTAAACATAAACAAACAAAAATATAGCACGTAAATGATGAAAGTAATGTTAGCACTTTAGCTCACGTAGCTATGCTAGTGTTGCTAACTTTTGCTTCGCTTAGCCCTACTACAGGGGTTACCAACCTTTTTGAAACCAAGAGCTACTTCTTGGGTAGTGATTAATGCGAAAGGCTACCAGTTTGATTCACACTTCAATAAATTGCCAGAAATATCTAATTTGCTCAATTTACCTTTAATAAATAAATCTATTTATATAAAAAAATGGGTATATCTGTCTGTCATTCTGTCATACATTTTTTTTCCTTTTACGGAAGGTTTTTCGTAGAGAATAAACGATGAAAAATTAAACTTTAAAGCATTGTTTATCTTCAATTTCGACTCTTTAAAATTCAAAATTCAACGGAAAAAAATGAAGAGAAAAACTAGCTAATTCCAATCTTTTTGAAAAAATTCAAAAAAGAATTTACGGAACATCATTAGTAATATATTCTAGTAATATCACAGATTTTTCTCACGATATGCTTATTTTATTCTGGTCTATTTACATGTTTTGATCCCCACTTTGAAGATGTTAATTTAAAAATACCAGACACACATATGTACCCGACTGATGTGTGGCTTGATTTTAGGATGTGTTGCACACCCTGTTTTTTTCGGGGGGGTTTGTTTTTGTTTTCCTCTCTAACTTCATGCTGGTATAAAATAAATAACATAAAATGTTAAGATTAATTTGTCTAGTCAAATTACAAGTATTGAGATTAATTCTGATATTATTACACATTTTCCTCATAATGTCATGACTTTATTTTGTATGTGTGTGACTATCAGTACATTAAAGGCCTACTGAAACCCACTACTACCGACCACGCAGTCTGATAGTTTATATATCAATGATGAAATTTTAACATTGCAACACATGCCAATACGGCCAGTTTAGTTTACTAAATTGCAATTTTAAATTTTGCGCGGAAGTATCATGCTAAAACATCGCGGTATGATGACGCGTGCGCGTGACGTCACACATTGTAGAGGACATTTTGGTCCAGCACCGTTCACAGCTATAAATCCTCTCTTTTAATCGCATGATTAAATGTAAATCTTAAATGTAGAATATATGTACAGTATATTTATACTATTCATATATTATATATTATATATATGTTATATATTGTTTATTATTATTATTATTCTTATTATTATTGTCTATTGTGAGCGAACTGTGGTGCTGAATTTCCCCCAGGGATCAAAAAAGTACTTTCTATTCTATTCTATTCTAATTCCACAGTATTATGGACATCTGTGTTGCTGAGTCTTCTGCAATTTGTTCAATTAATAATGGAGACGTCAAAGAAGAAAGATGTAGGTGGGAAGCGGTGTATTCCGGCCGCCTTTTGCAACACAAACACAGCTGGTGTTTCTTTGTTTACATGCCCGAAAGATGACGGTGAAGCTTTACTATGGAACAGAGCGGTCAAGCGAACATGGTTCCCTACCACATGTCAACCGGCAAGTTTCGGTGAGAAAATGGTGGTAATAAGTCGGCTCTTTGGGTATAAAAACAGCTTCCATGAAATAAGTAAGTAAAGTAATTCACAGACAAGGATGGGGTGAAGGTCACCACTTTGTAAGCAAATTGTCGAACAGTTTGAGAACAACATTTCTCAACGAGCTATTGCAAGGAATTTAAGGATTTTACCATCTACGGTCCGTAAAATCATCAAAAAGTTCAGAGAATTTGGAAAAATCACTGCACGTAAGCGATGATATTACGGACTCTTGATCCCTCAGGCGGTACTGCATCAAAAACCGACATCAGTGTGTAAAGGATATCACCACTTGGGCTCAGGAACACTTCATAAAACCACTGTCAGTAACTACAGTTGGTCACTACATCTGTAAGTGCAAGTTAAAACTCTACTATGCAAAGCCAAACCCATTTATCAACAATATCCTGAAATGCCGCCTGCTTGGCTGGGCCCGAGCTCACCTAAGATTGACTGATGAAAAGTGGAAAGGTGTTCTGTGGTCTGACGAGTCCACATTTCAAATTATATTTGGAAACTGTGGACGTGGTCTCCTCCAGAACAAAGAGGAAAATAACCATTCGGATTGTTATAGGCGCGAAGTTCAAAAGCCAGCATCTGTGATGGTATGGGGGTGTATTAGTGCCCAAGGCATGGGTAACTTACACATCTGTGAAGGCACCATTAATGCTGAACGGTCCATACAGGTTTTGGAGCAACATATGTTGTCATCCAAGCAACGTTATCATGGACGCCCCTGCTTATTTCAGCAAGACAACGGTTACAACACTGTGCCTTCGTAAAAAAAAGTGTGTAGGTACTTTCCTGGCCCGCCTGCATTCCAGACCTGTCTCTCATCGAAAATGTGTGGCGCATTATGAAGCGTAAAATACGACAGCGGAGACTCCGGACTGTTGAACGACTGAAGCTCTACATAAAACAAGTATGGGAAAGAATTCCACTTTCAAAGCTTCAAGTTCTCAAACATTTATTGAGTGTTGTTAAAAGAAAAGGTGATGTAACACAGTGGTGAACATGTCCTTTCCCAACTACTTTAACACATGTTGCAGCCATAAAATTCAAAGTTAACTATTATTTGCAAAAAAAATAAAGTTTATGAGTTTTAACATCATATATCTTGTCTTTGTAGTGCATTCAATTGAATATGGGTTAAAAAGGATTTGGAAATCATTGTATTCCGTTTATATTTACATCTAACACAATTTCCCAACTCATATGGAAAAGGAGTTTGTATATACACTATAACCAGGGTATGGATTGGAAGGATAATCCACACAAGGGCACAAAAAGAGGGTGAAAACAAAAATAAAATTAAGTACCCTAGTAGCAATATAAAATAAAACATAGATGTCATATCTACATATTACCTCATTTTCCGGACTATTAGGCGCACTTAAAATCTTTTTTTTTTCTCCTCAAAACTTAACACTACGCCTAATAACCCTGGTGCACCTAATGTAAGGAATAGGTTTTATGGCGCTTACTCACCTCGAAGCTATTTTTATTTGGTACATGATGTAATGAAAAGTGTGACCAGTAGATGGCAGTCACACAAGAGTTATGTGTTATATTTTTAGATAATTATTATTATTGTTCTATATTTATTATATTAATATATATAAAACATTACACATTGCGCTCAAAAATGTATCAAAATGTTTTAATAGGACTTTGGTAAGCTATGAAGCCGCACCGCTTGATGGATTGTACTGTGCTTCAACATAGGACTATCATTATGGTGTGTATATAAGGTAAGACATATTATCCGGCATTTTGTTCCGCAATATCATGCAAAACCAACTTTTATTACCGTCTGATGTGTGTATTTGGGATCTGCATAAATCCTGAAAAATTGTGCGGATCCGCCTTTGCTGTCCGTGGCGACACCATTGTCGATAAGCTTCTTCTTTTCCTCTATCTTCTTGTTATGGAACATTCATCCTACACTGTTGCCATTTCTAATATAAAGTAGTGTAAAGTTCTTAATTATATCTGTCAGTAAATTTGCGATGAAAGCGCTAAAACATACCGGTGTAATGAGTTTACATTATTCACCCAAGAAACTTTAGTTATTAGCGTTCCGGTCGGATGTTTTTTTACAGGACACATTTCCTGTGTTGTTTCCGTATGAGGAGATACTGCTCCGATATTGTTTTAAGTAAAGTCTGAATGTCATTAAAAGAGTTAGCTCCATCTTTTGACACTTCTTCCACTCCCGTCCTTGCACGCTACACCGCTACAACAAAGATGTCAGGGAGAAGACGCTGTCGAAGGTGAGCCACGTAAATAGGACCGGTGCATCCGGATGCGACTGTCAGAAAGCGGCTAGAAGATTATCTGTAAAACATCATCCATGCAACATTTTGACCAAAGAATCACCATTACATGTTATGTAAAAAATCATATCATGACCCCTTTAATGAGCCTTATAATCCCGTGCTAATATATGAAAAAAGATAAAAAATAGACCATTCATTTGCAGTGCGCCTTATTATCCGGTGTGCCCTATGGTCCATAAAATACAATATATATACAGAAATTTGAGGAAAATTCGTAACATTTTTAAAAACACCTTAATAATTTTAAGATTTATTGTAATATTATTGCACATTTTCCTCATAATAATCTGACTTTATTTTTAATTGTCATTTTTTAAGATGTAAATTGAATAATTTTACTAATTTCTCATAACATCTTAATTTTATTCCAGTATAATAAAATACATTTCTTTCTTTTTTCTTTTCAGCAAGTAATATTATACATTTTTATTGTAATATATTCTAGTAAAATATATTCTAATAAGATGACAAGTTTTACTCCAACTCCAACAACTATTCTAGTAATAACATAATTGTGTGACTTTTGTCTAATACGGTGGTTCTTAACCAGGGTTCAATCGAACCCTAGGGGTTCGGTGAGTCGGCCTGAGGTCAAGACACACCCAACTCATCGTGTAAATAAAAACTTCTCCCTATCGGCGTATTATGGACACTCCCAAACAATTTTCCCTCTAATATTCTATCTGATTGGCAGGTGTATAATTTGTCGTGAATTTATGCACTGTTTGTGTTGTCAGTTAATGCACTGTTTGTGTTGTTCTTTGAACAAGGTGATGTTCATGCACGGTTCATTTTGTGCACCAGTAAAAAAAACACAACTTTGTGTTGAATTAAAAAAAATTACTTTTGTTTTTTACTAAAGAAGGGTTTGGTGAAGGCGCATATGAAACTGGTGGGGTTCGGTACCTCCAACAAGGTTAAGAACCACTGGTTTAATATAATAAAAAAAACATCTAATTTTTAGATTAAGATAGATGTACTTAAGGACTTTTTTTTTGTTTGTTTTGTTCTCTGAAATGTCCGTTTTTTTTTTGTGGTATAGTACTAACCACCAGAGGGCTCTGTTAGACCCAACAGCAAATTTGCTTCCTGGAAATGAGTTACATTTTGCAACAATTGTGGTAATTGAATATATTTTCTCCCTCTGCTTGGTGGCGACAGGACAGAGATGACCCCGGAGAACCCGCTGTGGGTCGGTGCGTGGTGGATCGGCTTCCTGGTGGGCGGAGCCGCCGCTCTGCTGGTGGCGTTTCCCATCCTGGGCTACCCGAGACAGCTGCCAGGTATGTTGATGCTACAAAACAGCTTTTTTTCCGGATGAGACAAGGTTGCGTCCTGCAGGGCACAAGACGGTGCGCGTGTCCGAGGCCCACCAGCTCAAAGACGGCAGTCACACCACAGCTTCCGACCCTCAGTTTGGCAAGTCGGTCAAAGACATGCCCAGGTGGGTCTGCCGTTCTGTCATGGAATGTGTGGATAGATTCATGGAGCCCTTCTCGTGCAGGTCTGTGCTCCTCCTCCTGAAGAATCCCACCTTCTTGTTTCTGTGCTTGGCGGGGGCAACCGAGGCCACCCTCATCGGCGGGATGTCCACCTTTGGTCCAAAGTTCTTGGAGGCACAGTTTAGCCTCAGCGCGTCTGAAGCTGCCACCTGGTTTGGTGAGCGACAAATGATTTGTAAACAATGTTTTGTCTTTTATTATTTTTTTGGTATTTAAAATAATATATAATTTGATATATATATTTTATTTTATTTTTTTAGTTTATACTATTGTTACTATCTATAATTTTTTGTTGGATATTTTTATATCATTGTTTTTCTCAAATTTTTATACATGATGTATTTGTAATTAAATTTAAAAATATATATTTTTTATTTTGATTTATATTATTACATTACACAATAATTAAAGGGGAACATTATCACCAGACCTATGTAAGCGTCAATATATACCTTGATGGTGCAGAAAAAAGACCATCTATTTTTTTAACCGATTTCCGAACTCTAAATGGGTGAAGTTTGGCGAATTAAACGCCTTTCTGTTTATCGCGCTGGAGGCGATGACGTCAGAATGTGATGTCGCCGAGGTAACACACCCACCACTTTCATTTTCAACACATTACAAACATCGGGTCTCAGCTCTGTTATTTTCCGTTTTTTTGACTATTTTTTTGGAACCTTGGAGACATCATGCCTCGACGGTGTGTTGTCAAAGGGTGTAACAACACTAACAGGGAGGGATTCAAATTGCACCACTGGCCCGAAGATGCAAAAGTGTCTGCCGCCAGACCCCCATTGAATGTGCCAGAGTGTCTCCACATTTGACCGGCGATGCTAAGGCAGACATGGCACAGAGATGTATGGATAACCTGCAAATGCATTTGCAACGATAGTCAACAAAATCACAAAGGTGAGTTTTGTTGATTTTGACTGCCAGCTAATCGATGCTAACATGCTATGCTAATCGATGCTAACATGCTATTTACCGGCGGTGCTAAAGCAGACATAGAACAGAGATGTATGGATAACCTGCAAATGCATTTGCAACTGTATTACGTTTCCTTCCACCCACATTTAATGCGAAAAAACCACTTACCAATCGACGGATTTAAGTTGCTCCAGTGTCAAAAGATGCAAAAGTCCTGATCGTTTGGTCCGCACATTTTGCCGGGGATGCTAACGCAGCTATTCGGCCATGCTATGGCTATGAATAGCGTCAATAGCTATTCGCTTAATAGCTTCAGTTTCTTCAATATTTTCATACTCCAACCATCTGTTTCAATACATGCGTAATCTGTTGACTCGCTTAAGTCGCTGAAATCCGAGTTTGAATCCGAGCTAATGTCATTATATCTTGCTGTGGTATTCCCATTGTTTGTTTACATTGGCAGCACTGTGTGACGTCACAGGGAAATGGCCAGTGTCTTCGCAGAGAGCCGAAAATAAGGCACTTTAAAGCTTTATTTAGGGATATTCAGAGACCGGTAAAATTTTGAAAAAAACTTCAAAAAATACAACAAGCCACTGGGAACTGATTTTTATTGTTTTTAACCCTTTTGAAATTGTGATAATGTTCTCTTTAATACATTATATTCTGTATTACTATTCATAATTTGTATTTATTTAGTTTTTTTAGTATTTGTTAGTATAAATAATGAGTTTCTTTTGTGTTATTGCTATTATTTTTTAAATCATTCCTTTTTATATTTTTTAAATATTTGATTATATGTAGTTGATATTGTAATATTGTAGTTTGTACTGTTCATAATTTTTATTTAATTTTTCATCAGTATTTATTTGTATTAGTTTTTAAAATATTTGTATTATCATTCATATTTATACTTCATATTAGTATTATTTTTTTAATCATTTTTTAATGCCTTATGTATTTTTTTATATTTTATTTTTATTCATATTATTGTCATATTTGTTGTATTTGTTCTTAATATATTTTTATTTAACTTTTTTATTGTTCCTATTATGTATTACAACTTATAATTTTTATCCTGCTTTCAATAATTACTTTATAATTGTCTTAATACAATTTTTTGTAGTTAATATTATCTTTAATATTTTTATTTTAATTTATATTGTAATATTTTTATTTTTTCTATTTTTACAATTGTTTTTACTATTATAGTTTTAAAATGTATGATTGTATTGTATACATGTATAAATTTAGTATCTTTTGTATTTTTCTTTTTTATCATCAATATAATTATTTGAATTATTATTTTTGACCATGAACACAACCACAGTAAGAGTGACTTGTTTCATATTTATTAATATCGCTGACATTTTTGAGAAGCTGACATTTTTTTGTGAGGAGGCTGAAAGTCTTCTTTTTCTCCAGGCGTGATGGTGGTACCTGCGGGAGGAGGCGGTACCTTCCTGGGCGGCTACATAGTGAAGCGACTGAACCTGCGCTGTCGAGACATCATTCGATTCTGCGTCGTCTGTGGCGTGGTCAGCCTGGCTGCCATCTTCATTTTCTTCATCAACTGTCCCAATGTGCGGATGGCTGGCGTGAACGTTCCGTACACGGACTTGGGTCCCTTGTATGACCAACTGCACGGTGCAGGAAACTGGTAGGGAACAATCGTTACGGCCCTAATTTCCAGTAAGTTTGGGTATTTATATACAAAAGATTCTCTTTACAATATGAACAAGTCACAGTCTAATATGACTTATTGTGGTAATAATCTCACTGCATTCTGGTGAAATGACTAGTTTACCATTTTAAATTATTTTAAGATTGAATCTAGTTATATAAAACATTTTAGTTGTAATATTTTGACCTTATACTTACTCTTGTTACTCATATTAATTTTCCAGTTTTGTCTTACTAAAATTACATGTTTTTTAAATTTCTTAAATAATGCAGCTTTTTCGCATTATATCCTAACTTTGTTCTGGTCAAATTAAAAAATATAAATATACGATCTTATGAGATTGAGTGGTAGTAATATTACACCCATTTTGGTCAATATTTTGACTTTAAGTTGATTTCTAACATGTACACAGTTTTAAAATGATACATCACTTATTTTTTATTTTTCTTCACAACATGCCTGAAAAGGAACAGGAAGAAGCAGAGCTTATTTATTATCAGGAATGGTATATTTTGAAAACAACTGTCTTAATTTTAAAATAAAGTCAGAGCAATACATTTTTCTTGTAATAGTCTGACTTTATTTTAGTATAGGTTTTGCTGATGTGATTGACATTTACTCTAATATCACATAGTTGTTAGAATATTCAAACTTTATTCTGGTATAAAAAAAATCCATCCATCCATCCTTCCATTTTCTACCGCTTATTAATAAAAATGAATAAAGTAATATAAGGAAAATAGTACACATTTTTCTCATAGTCTAACTTAATCGTAGTCAAACTACTAGTTTTACTCTTATATTTTGGAGATTTATTGTAATATTTTTACACATTTTCCTCATAAAATTCTGACTTTAATGACTACATTTATTTTTAAGTATCATAATTTTACAAGTAATTTGAATAATATTGCACATTTTTCTCATCACTTGATTTTATATTCTGGTATAATAAAATACATTTCCTCAATATTTTATCAAGTAATATACATTTTCGTATGATATTTTGAATATAAATACAGTATTACAAGTTTTACTCCAATTTCATGTTTTTTCTGAGTAACAACACATTTTTCTCATAATTTTGTGACTTATTGGGAAAAAAAACTCAATTTAGAAATAATTTAGGGACCGGTAATATCACAAAACTTTCTCATGACATTCCGACTTTATTCCAAAATGTTTTTATTTGCCATAAGTTAAAAACAATATACTAGTAACATCACATATTTTATCATAATATTCCAACTTTAGTCAGAAATAAATGCATGTTTTTATGCCGTAATTTAAAAATAATATTCTAGTAACATCACACGTTATCATAATATTCCGACTTTTTCCCAAAATAAATACATGTCTTATTTTCTATCATTTCAAAACAATATTCTCGCAATATCACACATTTGATCATAATATTCTGACTTTATTCAAAAAATAAATGCACATTTTTATGCCATTATTTAAAAAATAATATTCTCGTAGTATCATACATTTTATCATACTATTCCGACTTTATTCCGAAATAAATGCATTGTTTTTTTTGCCATAATTGAAAAATAATATTCTGGTAATATCACACGTTATCATAATATTCCAAAATAAATGCATGTTTTTTATGTCATGTTTGAAAAATAATATCATAATACCACACATTGTATCATAATATTCCGACTTTATTAAGGCATGTTAAAAAAAATAATACACTTTATGACTTCAATAATAAATATGACAGTCACATTTTTTTCCATAACTTGAGTTGATTTATTTTGGAAAACCTTGTTGCATTGTTTAATGCATCCAGCGGGGAATCACAACAAAATTAGGCATAATAATCTGTTAATTCCACGACTGTATATATCGGTATTGGTTGATATCGGTATCGGTAACTAAGAGTTGGACAATATCGTATTTCGGCAAAAAAATCATTATCGGACAGCCCTCATTTCTACCAATGATGTTGATAATAACACTACAGGTGGTCTACTTATAACCGACGTTGGTGATCATCTTCCAGGTTTTACAATATATGATGGAAACTACAAGAAGAACATGGAAGACAAAAGAACCTTTCGAAGACTGTGCATAGAGAAGAGGATGACTGCTTTCAAAATTGAGCTACGAATACAAAATTGGGACAATGTGTACAATAAAAATGAGGGTGCATATCAACATTTCTTAAACAAGTTCATTGTACTTTATGACAAACATTGTCCGTGGAATGTATGGAAAGAATAATCAACAATGGATGACAAAATGATTAAAAAATGCTTGTAAGAAGAATACATTATATAGAAAATGTATAGCACAAATAACTACAGAGGCAGAAATTAAGTACAAAAAGTATAAAAACAAGTTAACCAACACACAATAAAACATAAAGTAGCAAGAAACACTCAATAATGCATAAAGCAAAACTTGTTCTAGACCAAAAATCACTTCATTTTCTGTACTGCTCGCTGGTGTTACCATATCTGAGTTATTGTGTAGAAATATGGGGAAATTACTACAAAAGTACACTTCATTTACTAATGGTGTTACAAAAAAGATCAGTTAGAACAGGGGTGTCCAAACTTTTTCCACTGAGGGCCGTACACTGAAAAATCAAAGCAAGCGGGGGCCATTTATTTTAAAAACCAATACAATATATGAATAAAAAAATATACTTTTATGCTTCCACTCAGGCTTGATCCTGGGGACCCCAAAGGGTTTTGGTAAAAATAAAATGTTAAAAATGTGTCATCATTCAGTATTATTATTTTTATTATTATTCAAGTTTTAAATCTCTAGGTCAACATTATGTTTATCTGTCAATATGACGTTTTTAAAGATTTAAGTTGTATGCTCTTTTTGTCAAAGAAAACCCATGTTTTTTATGGGAAAAAAAAAAATGCAATAATTTCACCCAATAAAATTTTCAAGTAGAATGTTTTAGATTATGTCATAATTGGAGCCGTAAAAAGGTCAACAACTCATAACACCATTGATTTTAATTCAATTAACTCGGTTAGTAGAGCGGCCGTGCCAGCAACTTGAGGGTTGCAGGTTCGATCCCCGCTTCCACCATCCTAGTCACTGCCGTTGTGTCCTTGGGCAAGACACTCTACCCATTTGCTCCCAGTGCCACCCACACTGGTTTAAATGTAACTTGGATATTGGGTTTCGCTATGTAAAGCGCTCTGAGTCATTAGAGAAAAAGCGCTATATAAATATAATTGACTTCACACTTCACTGTTTTTTTTTGTGCAATGACACTTCAAAACAAAACACACTGATCCAAAAGGGTCCTACTCATTAGTGGTAAAAAATAAAAATGAAATATATTTTTTTTTACTGTTTACTTTTAACACAATGGTCTCGAGATCAACTTCAGATCTATTCGTCACTTTTTTGTATAGTATGTTTTTTGTTTGTTCGTTTTAGGCCCTTCTTTGAAAAAAACTGCTCAGTTTTTTATATGGCAAAGACAAAATATGCAACATTTGCCCCCAAAAATATCTCAGAGTGGAATATTTAATGTGACGAAAATGGAGCCTTGAATTGGTCAATAATTCATAATTGATTTTGATTCACAATTTTTTTTAAAGAAAGAAACAGCCTGCATGGCAGCTTTGTGTTATTAGAGTAATCATTGCAACATTTTCTTGTTACATTTCACCTGTTTGCTCTTTTATACCACTTTTTATGTTTTTGTTTTTTTTTCCATAGTATTTTTAAAATGTGCTGTGGGGCCGTTAAAAAAATGACCTGCGGGCCGCAAATGGTCCCCGGGCCACACTTTGGACACCCCTGAGTTAGAATAATACATGATGTTGGATATAGAGAACATACAAATCCTTCATTTATTGAATCAAAGATACTGAAATTCCACAACATTGTGAATTTGCAAACAGCTAAAATTATACACAAAGCAAACTATAACCTGCTACTCAAGAATATACAACAATTCTTCTCAACAAAAGAGGAGAAATATAATCTTAGAGAAAAATGTAATTTAAAACATTTGTATGCACGTACAACACTTAAGACCTTCAGTATATCAGTATGTGGAATACAATTATGGAATGGATTAAGCAAAGCAATCAAACAATGTACTAATATGATCCACTTCAAGAAACTCTTCAAACTTAAAGTGTTTACAAAGTACCAAGAAGAACCATGATAAACATTCTGAATTTATTTCATTCATCCATTCATTCATTCTCAAAATAATCCTACTCATTTCATCATATGAAATATAACTTACTTCACTAATTATGATTTATTGATTTTTTAATTTAGATTAATTATGCAGTATATTGTGAATAAATTGAGAATAGGAAGTGAACAAAAGTTTTAGCAACTGTTATGTAAAAGAAAAGGGGTAGGATTAAATAAGGTGTGCTTCTTCCAACTCCTTTTCGAACATGTTAAAGAGAAACTGGAAATTGTGATGTATCATGTTGTATGCTTGCATGTTCAAAATAAACTCAAACTCAACTCAAATCAACACATTTTATCATTATATTCCGACATTATTCCAAAATAAATGCATGTTTTTATGCCATAATTTCAAAATAATATTCTAGTTACATCACACATTTTATCATAATATTCTGACTTTATTCAGAAATAAATGCAAGATTTTATGCCATAATTTAAAAATAATATTTTAGTAACATCGCAAATATTGTCATGACAAATGCATGTTTTTTATGTCATAATTAAAAAATAATATTCTAGAAATATCACACATTTTATCATAACATTCCGACTTTATTTTGAAATAAATGCATGTTTTATTTTCTGTAATTTAAAAATAATATTCTCGTAATTTAACACATTTTATCATAATAAATGCATGTTTTATGCCATAATTTGAAAATGATATCCCAGTAACATCACACATTTTATCATAATATTCTGTTTTTATACCATTATTAAAAAAAATATATTCTTGTAATATCACACATTTTATCAAAATATTCCGACTTTATTCCCCAAAAAATGCTTGTTTTTTTTGCCATAATTGAAAAATAATATTCTAATATCACACATTTTATCATAAAATTCCAATTTTAGTCCGAAATAAATGCATGTTTTTATACCATCATTGAAAAATAATTGTTCTACTAATTCTACACATTTTATCATAATATTCCAACTTTATTCCCAAATAAATGCATGTTTTTATGCCATAATTTAAAAATAATAATCTAGTAATATCACACGTTATCATATTCTGACTTTATTCTGAAATAAATGCATGTTTTTATGCCATCATTTGAAAATAATATTCTAGTAATGTCACACATTTTATCATAATATTCCAACTTTATTCTGAAATAAATGTATGTTTTTATACCATAATTGAAAAATAATATTCTAGTAATTTTGCACATTTTATCATAATATTCCAACTTTATTCCAAAATGAATGCATGTTTTTTATGCCATAATTTAAAAAATAATATTGTAGTAATATCACACGTTATCATATTCCGACTTTATTCCGAAATAAATGCATGTTTTTATGCCATAATTTGAAAATAATATTCTAGTCGTATCACACATTTTATCCTAATATTCCAACTTTATTCCGAAATAAATGTATTTTTTATACCATAATTTTAAAAAATATTCCAGTAATTTTACACATTTTATCATAATATTCCAACTGAATTCCAAAATGAATGCATGTCATAATTTAAAAATAATATTTTAGTAATATCAAAAATGTATCATATTCTGACATTATTCCGAAATAAATGCATGTTTCATGCCATAATTGAAAAATAATATTCTAGTCATTTCACACATTTTATCATAATATTCCAACTTTATTCCAAAATAAATGCATGTTTTGTTGCCAAAATTAAAAAAAAAATCTAGTAATATCACACATTTGATCATATTCTGACTTTATTCCAAAATAAATGCATGTTTTTATGCCATAATTTCAAAATAATATACTAATAATATCACACATTTTATCATAATTTTCCGACTTTATTCTGAAATGTATGTTTTTATGCCATAATTTAAAAATAACATTCTAGTAATACCACACATCTTATCATAAAATTCCGATTTTGTTTCTGAAATAAATGCATGTTTTATACCATAATTGAAAAAAAATATTCTAGTAAGTTTACACGTCATCAAAATATTCCAACTTTATTCATTTTTTTTATCATAAATTCCGATTTTATTCCGAAATAAATGCACACTTTTATACCATAATTAATATTCTAGTAATTTTAGACATTTTATCATAATATTGCAACTTTATTCCAAAATAAATGCATGTTTTTTATGCCATAATTTAAAAATAATATTCTAGTAATATCACACATTTTATCATATTCTGACTTTATCCAGAAATAAATGCATGTTTTTATGCCATAATTTAAAAATAATATTCTAATAATGTCACACATTTTATCATAATGTTCCGACTTTATTCCGAAATAAATGCATGTTTTTGCTGCCATAATGGAACAATAATATTGTAGTAATATCACAACATTTCATCATAATATTCCGAAATAAATGCATGTTTTTGCTGCCATAATAGAACAATAATATTGTAGTAATATCACAACATTTCATCATAATATTCCGAAATAAATGCAGGTTTTTTATGCCATAATATAAAAATAATATTCTAGTAACATCACACATTTTATCATAGTATTCTGACTTTATTCCAAAATAAATGCATGTTTTTATGCCATAATTTAAAAATCATATCCAGGGTGTACCCCGCCTTTCGCCCGATTGTATCTGAGCTAGGCACCAGCGCCCCCCGCAGCCCCAAAAGGGAAAAAGCGGTAGATTAAAGGATGCATGGATGGATATTATACCAACATCACACATTTTATCATATTATTCCGACTTTATTCCAAAAGAAATGCATGTTTTTATGCCATAATTGAAAAATAATACTTTAGTAATATCACACATTTGGTCATATTCTGACTTTTTTCTGAAATAAATGCATGTTTTTATCCCATAATTGAAAAATTATATTGTAGTAATATCACACATTTTATCACAATATTCAGACTTTATTCCGAAATAAATGCATGTTTTTATACAGAAATTGAAAAACAATATTTTATTAATATCAGACATTTAATTATAATATTCCTACTTTATTCTGAAATAAATGCATGTTTTTTTGCCATAATTTAGAAATATTATTTTAGTAACATCACACATTTTATCATACTATTCCAACTTCATTCCAAAATAAATGCATGTTTTTTATGCCATAATTTAAAAATAACACTTTAGTAATATCACACATTTGTCATATTCTGACTTTATTCTGAAATGAATACATGTTTTTATCCCATCATTGTAAAAGTATATTCTAGTAATATCAGACATTTTATCACAATATTCAGACTTTATTCCGAAATAAATGCATGTTTTTGATGCCATATTTAAAAAATAATATTCTAAATGCATGTTTTTGATGCCATATTTAAAAAATAATAATCTAGTAACATCACAGAGTTTAATATTAATATTCCATTCCAAAACAAATACATGTTTTTTTATGCCATAATTTTAAAATAATACTCTAGGAATATTCCACATTTGATCATATTTTGACCTTATTCTGAAAAAAATTCATGTTTTTATGCCATAATTTAAAAATAATCTAGTATTATCACACATTCTTCTCCTGACTGTTGCATGTTTTGTAAAGATGTTATTTTATTAATAGCAGACATTATTTGGACATATCATGCAGACAAAATGGGCGAAAGGTAAATACAAAGCTCGCTAATTCCCACAGGAGCTCCTGGGCGCCGCAGAGCTTAAACGCGGAATGCAACGCGGCGTGCGGCTGCGGCCGGGAGCTGTACAATCCGGTGTGCGGCGCCGACGGCATCATGTACTACTCGCCCTGCCACGCCGGCTGCAGTGCCGTCAACCTCACGTCTAACACGGGCAGAAAGGTGCACAAGAAGTGTGTGCGGCTATGATGGCGACTAGGAGGAGTGACCATTGTGTGCGTCTGTGTGCCGGCAGGTCTACTCAGGCTGCAGTTGCGTGGCGGCCAACGCCACCCAGGACGTGGGCGTGGTGGTGGCAGGAAAGTGCAGCAGCGCCTGCAACCACATGTTGGTCTTCCTCATCTTCTGCTTTGTGGTGATGATGTTTACCTTCCTCTGCAGCATCCCCGCTCTCACCGCCACGCTCAGGTCAGGCTCGCCATTTTCTTACTCCTCCTCCTCCCCTCATGCTCTTCCATCCTCTTGTAGGTGCGTGCCCGACAGCCAGAAATCCTTCAGTCTCGGGATCCAGTGGATTCTGGTGCGCACCTTGGGTCAGTTTCACTTTCACAAACTTTAAACTTATACAGTACATACCATATATATATATATATATATATATATATATATATATGTATATATATATATATATACATATATATATATATATATATATATATATATATATATATATATATATATGTATGTATATAAATGTGTGTGTATATATATTTTTTGTATATATATACAGTATTTATATAATTTTATAGATATATACACAGTGGGGCAAAAAAGTATTTAGTCAGCCAGCGATTGTGCAAGTTCTCCCACTTAAAATGATGACAGAGGTCTGTAATTTTCATCATAAGTACACTTCAAATGTGAAAAAAACATCCAGGAATTCACATTGTAAGAAATTTAAAGAATGTATTCGTAAATTATGGTGGAAAATAAGTATTTGGTCATACTTTTTTGCGCCACTGTATATATATATATATATATATATATATATATACATATATATATGTATATATATCTCACAAATTTGACCTTGCAGGACTTTGTTGTCACACATTTTAACTTGCAAGACTTTGTTCTCACAAATTTTGACTTGCAGGACTTTGTTCTCCCAAATCTTGACTGGCTGGACTTTGTTCTTAACTTGCAGGACTTAGTTCTCCCAAATCTTAACTTGCAGGACTTTCTCTCAAATTTTGACTTGCAGGACTTTGTTTTCTTAAATTTTGACTTTCTCACAAATTTTACCTTGCCGGACTTTGTTGTCACACATTTTAACTTGCAGGACTTTGTTCTCCCAAATCTTGACTGGCTGGACTTAGTTCTTAACTTGCAGTACTTAGTTCTCCCAAATCTTAACTTGCAGAACTTTCTCACAAATGTTCACTTTCTCTCAAATTTTGACTTGCAGGATTTTTTTTTTCTTAAATTTTGACTTTCTCACAAATTTTAACTTGCAAGATTTTGTTCTCCCAAATCTTGACATGCAGGACTTAACACTTTTTATTGAATTCTGAACTTGATATATTGCACATTTTCCCACATAAACAAAGACAATTGGTCAGGCCAACTTTATTCTGATCAAATTAATCTTTTCCCTCAAACTTGACATTCAGCGGTCATTTTGTTCTCCAACATTTCAGCGTGAGTCTGATACTTCTTAGAAATTTAAGACATGATCACCAGAAAATTCCTTTGGTCACAGTTGTTGTGACGACAGATGTGCCAAAGCAACTTATGCAAATATTTCATGTCTAAAATATGATTGTATTGTTTCCTACTTACTTGGCTTCATGTTTTTTTAAACTTATTTTTGATGGTAAAATTTCCACATTTTGTATGAACTAGAAATATTTGAATGAGCAGGCCCATAATAAAAACCTTCCATGATTGTCTTGCTATTCATTTTCTTCAGGATGGAGTTGGGCGAAGTTCAGGGTTTTGATCAAGGTTAGGATTGGAGTCTAGGTGTGTATATATATATATATATATATATATATATATATATTTTTTTTTTTTTTTTTTTTTAATTTATTCTTTTTTTTTTTATCAAAAAAATATACCTGATAGAGAAAAAAATTAACATTCTCATAGACAGTAGATTATTTAAATAAATATAGAGAATACATGCATTTTTTTGTCTTGTAATATTCCAAATCATTTCTGGCAACATTTTTCTATTCACAAGTTTTATTATTACACGTGAAATTCACGTAAAATTTATCATGAGACTCAGAATGTTATTTTCTTATCATGGTTAAGTTTGACTATTGGTCTCACATAAATTATGTTTTTTTTTCAAGTGAAATATAAACTTTTAATCAGAATTTGAGCAAGACCTTTAGTGGACGATTGTAGTCCTGGTCCGTTACAGTCTTCACTCAGTGAAAGCAGACCATTAGTGGACTATTGTAGTCCTGGTCCGTTACAGTCCTCACTCAGGGAAAGCAGACCATTAGTGGACCATTGTAGTCCTGGTCCACCGCAATCCTCACTCACATTGCTATAAATGTTGTAGTTTCATAACGATTGGTAATCCTCAGTGGCTGTTCCCTCACAGGCGGCATTCCGGGTCCCATCGCTTTCGGCTCTATGATCGACGTCTCCTGCCTCCTGTGGCAGGACCAGTGTGGAGATCCAGGTTCTTGCTACCTCTACCAGAACTCGGCCATGAGCCGCTACATGCTAATTGCCGGCGTCATCTACAAGGTGAGTAGGTTGTAGACAGAACGGAGTGCTGAACCTGATCCTCTTGGCGTGTTCGCCCCGGACAGGTTTTGGGCACCGTCTTCTTCTTGCTGGCCAGCGTCTTGTACCAACCTCCGCCAGAGTCGCCTCAAAGCCCTGATCCCAAAATCGGAGACAAAAAAGACTTGCCTGTGAAAGATCTTCCTGCGGACAGAGTCATCGCCAACCCGCATGCTTGGTTGTGATGTCCAAGAGAACTGCTGACCTTGGTCTCATTCCCTGGTGCTTCTTCAACCTTCTACACCTTCAGCCTTAGCCGTAACAAAGTTCAACAGGACTTCTAGCGCATTAATCAACTTTTTGTCTGACTCAGATCTTACGGGCACTAAAACTTTCCTATTGATCAAGTTCCAGAGACTTATATGTGGGCCAACTGAGCAGTTCTGCTTAGGGAGTCCAGATCTGGATCCATGTCGACCACGATCCTTAACTAACCTCCACCAAGTCTGGTGGGAATGTTTCTTAGTCCTAGCCTGTGTCCAAGTCTGTTACCATCTTAAACAAACTTCTACAACCAGACAGGTTTACACCAGAACCTTTCTCTTAAATTTTAACTTGCAGGACTTTATCTTAAATTTTGACTTTCTCACAAATTTTACCTTCCAGGACTTTGTTCTCTCCTAAATTTTGACTTGGAGGACTTTCTCCCAAATTTCGACTAGCAGGACTTTGTTGTCACACATTTTGACTTTCTCACAAATTTTGACATGCAGGACTTTGTTCTCCTAAATCTTGACTGGCAGGACTTTGTTCTTAACTTGCAGGACTATGTTCTCCCAAATTTTGACTTGCAGGATTAGAAAAAAATGTGACTTGCAGGACTTTGTTTTCACAAATCTTGACTGGCAGGACTTGTTTCTTAACTTGCAGGACTTTGTTCTCCCAAATCTTGACTAGCAGGACTTTGTTCTCCCAAATTTTGACTTGCAGGACTTAGTTCTCCCAGATCTTAACTTGCAGGACTTTCTCTCAAATTTTGACTTGCAGGACTTTGTTTTCTTAAATTTTGACTTTCTCACAAATTTTACCTTGCCGGACTTTGTTGTCACACATTTTAACTTGCAGGACTTTGTTCTCCCAAATCTTGACTGGCTGGACTTAGTTCTTAACTTGCAGTACTTAGTTCTGCCAAATCTTAACTTGCAGGACTTTCTCACAAATGTTAACTTTCTCTCAAATTTTGACTTGCAGGATTTTGTTTTCTTAAATTTTAGTCACAAATTTTAACTTGCAAGACTTTGTTCTCCCAAATCTTGACTTGCAGGACTTAACACTTTTTATTGAATTCTGAACTTGATATATTGCACATTTTCCCACATAAACAAAGACAATTGGTCAGGCCAACTTTATTCTGATCAAATTAATCTTTTCCCTCAAACTTGACATTCGGCGGTCATTTTGTTCTCCAACATTTCAGCGTGAGTCTGATACTTCTTAGAAATTTAAGACGTGATCACCCAAAAATTCCTTTGGTCACAGTTGTTGTGACGACAGATGTGCCAAAGCAACTTATGCAAATATTTCATGTCTAAAATATGATTGTATTGTTTCCTACTTACTTGGCTTCATGTTTTTTTAAACTTATTTTTGATGGTAAAATGTCCACATTTTTGTATGAACTAGAAATATTTGAATGAGCAGGCCCATAATAAAAACCTTCCATGATTGTCTTGCTATTCATTTTCTTCAGGATGGAGTTGGGCGAAATTCAGGGTTTTGATCAAGGTTAGGATTGGAGTCTAGGCCTAGATCTGGGGGGTTAGGCTTTGGGTTTGCCCTAAAATCGAAGTTATTTGTTTAGCAATGACAATTCAACCTGACTTGAGTCTTCAGGTTAGACTCCTAGACCAGTCCTTTTCAAACTGGTACTGTTACCACTAAACACGGTGTGACTGTTCAAAGTGTGTGTGATGTTACAGTGGCCAAGAATATCAAATATGTTTCATAGAAAAATTAAACCACTCCCTTGTTTTTAATGAATACTTAGGCCTACTACGCCACTGTAGTACTTGGTGAAACCAAGACCTTCAATATGGTGATTGCATGAGTTGGCATACAGACAATAAAATAACTGCACTGAACACAAATATAAAAATGCATTTCAGGTGTAATAGTTTTATTCCCAGTGGGACACCACAGAAAGTCAATCCTTTTTTGGGGGGGGGGGGGGGGGGGGGGGGCACGTTACTTTGTTCTTTAATTTGAGGTGGAGTGGGAATTATTTGTTTGATCATTCATGAAGTTAAGCCCATAAATTGAATAATGCGGACACGTTTGTTACTGGATACTTTCTAGTACTGCCTTGGAGACTTTGTATGTGTGAGTAATATGTAACTAGAATTATTTGATACTTGTTTATGTTGATAAATGCCCCCTTTTATAGTTCAATGATTATTACCTTGTGTGCTATTGTGTGCTTAGCTGTTGTGGAGCTGCTACAGCCTTACAAGTCTACCGTTTCTAAATGACTTCAATTACTTAGAAAAAGCTGTACAGCTGAAGGAATACTTTTTTTTTTAAATATCTGGTTGATACACGATACCAATATTGGATCGAAACAGTCGTTTTTGTTTAGTTTTTGAGTTGATTTTGACAAACATTTTAGGTTAATGTTTGAGCGCTGAAGTGGTCGATCATTACGTCCAAAGTTCAAATGTTTGTAGAAAACCAGAAACAACTTCAAAGAGGCCTTAAAAAGTCAGAAGCAGCTCTTCATCGCCCCCTAGTGGTGAATCTCATCTGTTAATTCAATGACAACACTTTTCTTCACTCAATTTTAAAAATAATTTTTTTAGAATTTGTTTTTTTTTTTTTTTAAAGCTAGCGGGTTACTTCTGGGTTAAATAAGGTTGCTAAATGACGGAAACTATAAATTGTAGCATTTTTGGTGACTGAAATGAGCAAATCAAGTTCAAGGCTACTTTTTTGTTTTTCATTCAATTTAAAAGTTTTGAGAACCATTTTGCCGTTGTTTCTAAAGCCAAAAAATTAATTCTACTAACAAGATCGCCTGTTTATGTTTCTCTCGTCATTTTTGTTAGCTATCAAGCTACTTTCTGGTTGTTAGCTAGCAAGTCACTTCCTGGCTGACGTACTTGCCAAACTTGAGACCTCCGATTTCGGGAGGTGGGGGCGTGGTCGCGGGTGGGGCATAGGCGTGGTTGGGGCGGGGGGCGTGGTTAAGTGGGGAGGAGTATATTTACATTACAATTCACCAACTCGAGTATTTCATATATATTTCATATATATATATATATATTTATATATATATATATAAATACATATATATATATGGATGAAATACTTGACTTTCAGTGAATTCTAGCTGTATATCTATTTTATTATATATATAAATAGTTGAATTTCAGACGGCACCTATCAAATACACAGTAATTAAAAACAGTTCTACTAACTGTACTGTGCTTGCTGGTTACTAAAAAAACAACAACAACACTTACCTTTCACTATTTGAGTATCGTTTGTTCTGCCATTTGCGTACTGGCGAGAGTCACTTGCCGTCAGGTGCGCAACACCACGTAAATCGTTCGCCAATAAAAACAAAAACAAAATACCGCTATAGCCAACATTCACCAGGAGATGGCGACAGACAACAGACTCACTATTACAGACGGCGTTACCATGGCTGTAACTTCCTCGTTCTTCTGCTTCGTCTCCTTGTGTGTGCAGTTTTTTATTAAAATCCGCAGATGTAACGTGATTGGGCAGGCAAGCTGTTTATATAGTGGGAAAGCGGACATGAAAACAGGCTGTCCCCACTCAGGTCCGCATGGAATTTCGGAAGAAAACTTCTTACGGGAGGTTTTCAGGAGAGGCGCTAAATTTCGGGAGTCTCCCAGAAAATCCGGGCGGTTTGGCAAGTATGCTGGTTGACGACGTCTGGATTGAAGTTTTTTTTTCCTGCATTTTGTAACTTAAACAAAACCCAAAAAGCAAAAGTGAAATCATTGCCTAGCATCTTATTTGTGTTAAGTGTATTTATTGTTGTATGTTTTTTGATAGCAGGCTACTTCCTGGTTCACAAAGGTTGACACATCAAAGGACAATATATTGTTTTTCTATCCTCGCGTGAGGGAAACTTTTCTATCTTGACTCAAAAAGCAAAACAATTTTAATAGGTTTCTAAATAAAGTGAAACAATCATGGAACATCTAGTCAGTATGTTTTTAGCTAGTAGGCTACTTACTGGTTCACGGAAGTTGATATATAAAACGACATTTGTGTTTGTTTATTTGATGCTAACATGCTACTCTTTGGTCCGTAGTGGTTGATGTATAACAAAACAAGTTTTAGTCTGGAGTAAGGGGAACGTTTTTGACTTATTAAATGTGTAATTGAAGTGAAATATTGGAAGAGCACCTATTGTTTATCTCTCAATTTTTTAAGCTAGCAGGCTACTTCTTGCTTTACAAAGGATGATATGGGACGGCACCATACTTACCAACCCCCTCAATATTCCCGGGAGATTCCTGAATTTCAGTACCCCTCCCAAAAATATCCTGGGGCCACCATTCTCACAAATTTCTCCGGATTTCCACCCGGACAATAATATTGCTACGCTATCCTTCACTGGGCGCTGTTTCCGGCCGGACAATAATAACGGTTACACCTCGAAGTCAAACGCGGCAATCAGAACAGAAGACGAAGCAAAAGAAGAGCCATGGCGACGACGAGTGAGAAGAAGTACGTTTCCAGGTTCCAAAATGATTGAAAAAAAATGATTTAAGTTAATCCAGGACAGCTCGTAGGGCTGCAAATTTTATAGATCAGACTTCTCCATTGAACACGGTGGACGAACGGATATTGTCACTCATGAACGGTCAGAGAAGCAGAAGGCTGCGGCAACACAGCACTGGTCACAGCCCAGTATTATGGGCCACCTTGCTAAATGCCGGAGACCCGAGGTTGTAACTTATGCCGAAACAAAGATGGCTATGCTGATAGCTACAAGCAACGTCCCATTCTCATTTGCGGATGTTTTCAACAAATCAGTGAAGGAAATGTTCCCAGATTCAGAGATCGCTCGCCAGTACGCAAATGGCAGAACAAAGGCTACTCAAATAGGGAGTGTTTAGGGTTGCCACCTGTCCTTTTATAATATGGAGTTGTCCCGTATTTTAAGATTGTTATTATAATTTTTTTAAAGTAGGCAGCAAGTACAGTACAGTTAGTAGAAAAACTCTGTTTTCATTACTGTGTATTTGATGGGTGCCATTGCCCCGGAATTGCACAAGGTAGCAATCGAACTGTGCCAAAACCAACCCTTTGGTCTGATGTGTGATGAAAGCACAAGCAGAAACACGGATAAAGTATGTATTTTGTATGAACACTTCTCTTGTAAATTAATTTTGTGGCTGCTGTCAATATATGTATGACCCCAAGCGGGCCTTTTGATTATCTCCCTAATTCTGAGGTCTCAAGGTTGGCAAGTATGGACGGCACCTTAACATGTTTTGGATTTTTGCCCAAAATAAACCTTATCCATAAAGCCAGAAAATCAATTCCACCAATAAAAAACAATCTTGGATCGCCTTTGTTTATGTTTCACTGTATGTTATTAGCTAGCAAGCTACTTCCTGGTTAGCATGCATCAGGACTTAAAACATTTTTGGTAATTTAACCACAATGGAAATGATTTTCATGACTCAAACAGCATAAAATAGAGAAAAAAAATGATTGAGCAAAATAGAAAACATTGCAGTGTTTCATTTGTGTTTGTTTATTTTATGCTAACGTGCTACTTCCTGGTTCATAGAGGTAACAAAACAAGTTTTAGTCTAGAGTAAGGGGAACGTTTTTGACTTGACTCAAACAGAGAACAATGGTTATTAAAGGCCTACTGAAACCCACTATTACCGACCACGCAGTCTGATAGTTTATATACCAATGATGAAATATCAACATTGCAACACATGCCAATACGGCCTTTTTAGTTGACTAAATTGCTATTTTAAATTTCCCGGGAGTTTCTTGTTGAAAACGTCGCGGAATGATGACGTGTACGCGTGACGTCATGGACTGTTAGGAAATATTAGCGCTGCGCACACACACAGCTAAAAGTCGTCTGCTTTAACCGCATAATTACACAGTATTTTGGACATCTGTGTTGCTGAATCTTTTGCAATTTGTCCAATTAATAATGGAGAAGTCAAAGTAGAAAGATGGAGTTGGGAAGCTTTAGATTGCTTGTTTAAAATTCCCGGAGGTGAAGCTTTCCTATGGATCAGAGCGGTCAAGCGAACATGGATCCCGACCAAATGTCAACCAGCAGTTTTCGGTGAGAAAATTGTGGTAAAAAGTCGCCACTTATCGGAAATCAGCTGAGCTTGTGCCGTCCATAAAGCTGCCGTCGACTCCCCTGAGACATTGGCGTCAAGACACCCGTGGACGTACACCTCTGACTATCAGGTACTATTAAACTCACTAAAACACTAGCAACACAACAGAAAGATAAGGTATTTCCCAGAATTATCCTAGTAAATGTGTCTAAAAACATCTGAATCGCTCCCAATGCAATCGCGTTTTTTTTAACTTGATTTTTTTTTTTTTTTCTAGTCCGTCGCTATCAATATCCTCAAACACAAATCTTTCATCCTCGCTCAAATTAATGGGGAAATTGTTGTTTTCTCGGTCCGAATAGCTCTTTTTGTTTGAGGCTCCCATTAAAAACAATGTGAGGATGTGAGGAGCCATCAACGGGTGACGTCATCGTCTGCGACTTCCGGTACAGGCAAAGCTTTTCTATTAGCGACCAAAAGTTGCGAACTTTATCGTCGATGTTCTCTACTAAATCCTTTCAGCAAAAATATGGCAATATCGCGAAATGATCAATTATGACACATAGAATGGACCTGCTATCCCCTTTTAAATGAGAAAATCTCATTTCAGTAGGCCTTTAAATGTGTAAGTGAAGTGAAATATTGAAGGAGCGACAATTTTATAAGCTAGCAGGCTACTCCCTGCTTTACGGAGCGTGATTTGCGACGGCACCTTAGCATGTTTTGGATTTCAGCGCAAAATAAACCTTTTCCAGAAAGCCAGAAAATAAATTCCACCAATAAAAAACAATCTTGGATCTCCTCTGTTTATGTTTCTCTGTAAGTTTTTAGCTAGCAGGCTCCTTCCTGGTTAACGTACGCTGGGACTAAAACATTTTTGTTTTTGTGATTGAAATTAGCAACAACTAAAAAAAAAAGTCTGCTAACAAAAAGACACAATAACGCATATATTTAGGTTTCAAATGTTTGTGTTTTAGCTGGCAGGCTACTTCCTGTTTGACCTACGTCGGAACTTTTTTTCTCGTTCCAACACAATGGAAATTATTTCCGTGACTCATATTAGCAAAACGTATCGAGAAAATGTTAATATTTAAATAAAAGTCAAAACATTGCAGTGTGTCCATTTGTTTATGCTAGCAGGCTACTTCCTGGTAAACGGAAGTTGACATATAAAACGACAATTTTTTTTTGTTTGTTTTACTTCTTTCTATCCTAGCGTGAGGGAACATTGTCTATCTTGGCTCAAAAAGTAAAAAAAAAATGGTTAAGTTTCTAAATAAAGTCAAACGATCATTGAAAAGCTTGTTTGTTTTTTAAGCTAGCAGGTTCACAGAAGGAGGGAACATTTACTATCTTTACAAAATAAAGGTTTTCATTGTAACTAAAACTTCCAAAGCCAGAAAATAAATTTGCCAATAAAAAAACAAATAATCTTGGATCAACTTTGTTTATGTTTCTCTGTATGTTTTTAGCTAGATGGCTACATCCTGGTTAACATGCGTCGGGACTTAAACATTTTTTTTTCAGTCAGCAAAATGATTTTAATGACTCAAACAGCATAAAATAGATTATTTTTTTGTTTTAGCAAAATAAAAAAAAAATTGCAGTGTTTAATTTGTGTTTGTTTATTTTATGCTAACATGCTACTTCCTGGTTCATAGAGGTTGATATATAACAAAACAAGTTTTAGTCTAGAGTAAGGGGAATGTTTTTAACTTATTGAATGTGTAAGTAAAGCGAAATATTGAAAGAGCATCTATTGTTCATCTCTAAATTTTTTTAAGCTAGCAGGCTCCAGAGAGTGGGAATCCGCCATTTTGTGTTTGGGTGCACATTCTGGTACATTTCTACCGTGGCTCAAAAAGGATGCTGTGATATGTTGGAGTACTTGAACTATTGTTTGGAAACTTTTCACTGGAAAAAGGTTGCAAACAAGCGAATCCTTTCTTGGCGCTTCAAATGCGCCGGATCGGAAAAACCAGTGACTGAAAACAAAACCACTCCCCGACAAAGATGACGTTGTGTCACGTTATTGTCTTGAGGGTCACAGTGGGCGGAGCTACTTGTGCGGAGGCCATACTTTGTCGCCGGTGAAGGACAGAGGTGAGGGGGCGTAGAGGTCTGAGTCTGTGTCAGATTCGCCCTCGGCTAAGAAAGGTCTCACCTTGGCACAGAGTGGAGACGGGGAGCCGGGGTTGGTCCCTGCTGCGGTGGCGGTGCCGCCCCTTCCCCCACCTGAAAAGAAAGACGGGCCGAAAAAGTCCTCCTTGGCCTGAGAGATGCTGAATCCACTGAAGGAGCGCTCCAGCTCCTCGTGGTCCACCGATGGGATGGAGAGGGACGTGTCACTGCCGGCGTTGGTGCCCTCTTGCGGACGCCGCCTCTGCCTGCGGTTGCGCCTCCTGCTCTGGGAGCCGCTCTCCTGACTGGAGCGGTCGTGGGGCGGCGGCGGCGGCGGAAGGCGGAACGGTGGTGGGGAATCGGGCGTGTTGGCCATGCTGCTGCTCCAGGCTGGCTGGGTGACGGGGTTCTGCCGCTGGTGCTGCCACGATGTGGAGGGCCGGCTGCCCGGCGGCGTACCCGCCGACCCTGAGGCGTCCGACAAAGGCTCTTTGGTGCACTGGTAATCCATGCCTGAGAACACTTTCGCTTCCTGCTCCGCCTCGACAAGCTCCTCCTTCTCCTCCGAGCTGTGGTAAGGCGGGGCCGGGTACGGTTCTTTGGAGTTAAAAAATGCCTCAGTCTCGGAGCGAGGGATGCCCATGCGCTGAATATACCCGTGGACCAGAAAATCCAGCTTCCTGTCCATGCAGACTACCTGCCAGGAGAAGAACGTCCACGAAACCAAGATGAGAAGACTTGAACCAAACCCAGCGAGTCACTTCTCACCTGCTTCTCCACTTTGACTAGACGTCCCATCATGCTCTGGTCCTCTGCCACCCCCGCTTCCCATTTTGGACCTTTGCCCACGATCTGGTCCACTCTAGCGTTGCAGAAAGGAAGAGCTGAGGTTAGAGATTCACTTGCCTTGCTCCGTCGTGGTAAAAAAGGAGCTGAGCAGGAAGGAAAAACTCTCAATTCAGCGGTCGATCTTCGTTCCCATTCTCACCTACGGTCATGAGTTTTGGGTTGTGACATAAAGAACAAGATCACGGGTACAAGATCTACAGTTCCATCCTCACTTATGTTCATGAGCTCTGGGTTATGACCAAAAGGACAAGATCACAGGTATAAGTTCTACATTCCCATCCTCACCTACAGTCATGAACTTTGGGTTATGACCTAAAGAACAAGATCACGGGTACAAGATCTACAGTTCCATCCTCACTTATGTTCATGAGCTCTGGGTTATGACCAAAAGGACAAGATCACAGGTATAAGTTCTACATTCCCATCCTCACCTACAGTCATGAACTTTGGGTTATGACCTAAAGAACAAGATCACGGATACGAGATCTACGGTCCCATCCTCACCTATGGTCATGAGCTTCGGGTTATGACCGACAGATGAAGATCACGGGTACAAGATCCACGGTCCCATCCTCACTTATGTACATGAGCTTTGGTTTATGACCTAAAATAAAAGATAACGGGTACAAGATCGACAGTCCGATCTGCACCTATGGTCCTTATCTTTGGGTTATGACCTAAAGGACCAAATCACGGGTACAAGATCTGCGTTTCTATCCCCACCTATGGTCATGATCTTCAGGTTTTGACCTAAAGGACAAGATCACGGGTAAAAGATCTAAGTTCCTATCCTCACCTATGGTCATGACCTTTGGGTTATGACAAAAAGGACAAGATCAAAGGTACAAGCGTTGGGTGGCGGGGCTCTCCCTTAGAGATAGGGTGTGAAGCCAGATGAGATTCGGGTATCTGGTCAGAATGCCCCCTGAACACCTCCTTGGGAAGGTGTTTAGGGCTCGTCAGACCGCTAGGAGACCATGGGGAAGACCCAGGACATGTTGGTGGGACTATGTCTCCCAGCTGGCCTGGGAACAGCTCTGGATCCCCTGGGAGGAGCTGGACCAAGTAGCTGGGGAAGGGGAAGTCTAAACTTCTCTGCTTAGGCTGCTGCCCCCGCGACCCGATTTTGGATAAGTGGAAGATGGATGGACGGGTGGGTGGATGGAACACATGCGCTTTGAAGTCAAAGGTAACGTTTGGAATTAATGGCCAAAAGGGAGTCACAGGACCTCTATCAAGCACTGCAGTCCAAAGAAAAACACCTGTAAATTGTGTAATTTGAAATGCTCTGTCTGGATGAGACCTCGGGGCAGGCCTGGGACAGGCTGGAGGGACTATGTCCCACAGCTGGCCTGTACACATTTACTTTACACAAGATACATCTCTTGTTTGAATTTGACTTTATTAATGTTTGGCTAGCATGTTATCAAACAAAACTAGTTTTCTTTTAAGTAACATAGAAATGTATCAGAGCAGATTATTTATTTCATAGAGGTGTGTAATTAATCATATAACTGGCACCCAATATTATTGGAAAAATATTGTTTTGTAAACCGAGAATTGTTTAGAATTGAGAAACGATTCTGAATGGAATCGTTACCCCCAAGAACCGAGACAATTCATTTGGGGGCACAAGATCCACAGCCCTGGTGGACTACAATTGAATCTTCATGAATTGATTCGGTTCTTAAGGGTAACGGAATTGATTCGGTTCTTAAGGGTAACGATTCCATTCTAAACAATTCACAATTGGCCCTGCCAGCAAATTGAGGGTTTCCGGTTTGATCCCCTGCTTCTACCACCCTAGTCACGTAACATGTTTCCTAGAGCAAGACACTTCACCCTTGCTGGGTCATGGTTAGTGCCATCAGTGTGTAAATGTGGAAATAGTGTCACAGCGCTTTGAGTGCCTTGAAGGTAGAAAACCCATTTTAACATTAGGTGACAGTTCTATGATTAACTACATTCCTCCATAAAATAGATAAACAGCTCTGATATCCATCCAGCCATCCATTTCCCACCGCTTGTCCCTTTCGGGATCGCCAGTCTATCTTAGCTGCATTGTGGAAGACAGGCGGGGTACACATTGGACAAGTCGCCAACTATTCTAGATTATTTAAAAGAAAAAAAGTTTTTTTTGTTTTTTTTTTAGATAAAATTCTACCCAAACATTCAATACAGTCAAACACAGTATCCAACACGTGTCTTTTCGAAAGTAAATGTGTACAGCAGATACGATCATCTATATTAGGGGTCCCAAACACGCAGCCTGCGGGCCAATTGCGGGCCGCGAGATGTTATTTTGCGACCCGCACCTTAATATGAGTTTCCCGGACGAGTTAGTGCTGCAAGGGGTTCTGGGTATTTGTTCTGCTGTGTTACAATGCGGATGTTCGCCCGACATGTGTTTGTCATTATTGTTTGGTGTGGGTTCACAGTGTGGCGCATATTTGTAACAGTGCTAAAGTTGTTTATACGGCCACCCCCAGTGTGACCTGTATGGCTGTTGACCAAGTATGCCTTGCATTCACTTGTGTGTGTGTGTGTGTGTGTGTGTGTGTGTGTGTGTGTAAAAGCCACAAATATTATGTGACACGCTGTTAGTATGGAGGAAAAGCGGACGTGATGACAGGTTGTAGAGAACGCTAAAGGCAGTGCCTTAAATGCACGCCCCCAGTTTAGTTGTCCAGGTGGCAATCGGTAGAAATTCGGGAGAATGGTTGCCCCGGGAGATTTTCGGGAGGGGCACTGAACTTCGGGAGTCTACTAGGAAAATTAGAAAGGTTTGGCAAGTATGAGTATTAGCAGTGAATGCGGTGTTACAGCGTCACCGACGCTATATAACACCGGCGGGCCAGCTCTAATGCTAAATTGATATTGCCTCAAGAGCAAAATTAAATTACACGGCGGGCCAGAGTTTGACACCCATGTGCATCTACATCAACACGATGATTTGTCTGAGTGGCTCCATAGGACACACTAAATAATAATACAAAAATACAAAAATGTTTTGAAACAGTTAAGAATCGTTACAAATAAAAATTGTGATTAATTGGAAAATCTATTTTTTCACACGTGGTGCAGATACTTCAAATAAAGTTGGAGGCGGGGCCACACACCTTAGTGAACAAAATAAACACGCCGTAGTTCAGGCCATGTGTTTGCTGGAGCCATGCTGGCCAAAGGCACACTTGCCTGGACTGCAGGTTCTTGATCCGCGTCAGCATGTCAAGATGTCCTGCAGAGTACTGCTCGATCACGTCCATCACGTCGTACGGCCGCAGGCTCTCCTTGAACCTCCTCTTGGACACCAAGAACTTCATGACGCTGAGGGGAGAGCACACGTGTCCACTGTACAACAAGTAGGAAGGCTTTATTTCATCTCTTTGGAGACACGGCATCAATGTCGGCAACAAAAGGTGTACTGATTAATATCAAATCATATCACACTTTATTTATTTACTGTAAATTCCGGACTATAAGCCGCTACTTTTTTCCCTATGCTTTGAACCCTGCGGCTAATTTATGGATTTTTCTTTGCTGTTGGCAATAATGCAGATAGTTTTCATTCAAAGGGGAGCATTATCACAATTTCAGAAGGTTCAAAACCAATAAAAATCAGTTCCCAGCGGCTAATTTTATTTTTCGAAGTTTTTTTTCCAAATTTTACCCATCACGCAATGTCCCGAAAAACGGCTTTAAAGTGCCTGATTTTAACCATCGTTATATACACCCGTCCATTTTCCTGTGACGTCACAGCGTGACATCACCACAAACAAAGATGGCGGATAGCCCAGAAAGGTATAGCATAGTAGTTTGGATTCAGACTAGGATTTCAGCGGCGCAAGCGATTCAACAGATCACGCATGTATTGAAACGGATGGTTGGAGTGTGGAGGCAGATAGCGAGAACGAAATTGAAGAAGAAACTGAAGCTATTGAGCCATATTACGACGGACAGCGGAACGGGAGGAAGCAAGGACAAATTCGGCGATCGCCTTCTAACCAACGATTGGTATGTGTTTGTTTGGCATTAAATGTGGGTGGAGGTAAAGGCTGGATGCAAATATAGCTACAAATGAGGCATAATGATGCAGCTGGCCTAAATAGCATGTTAGCATCGATTAGCTGGCAGTCATGCCGTGAGCAAATATGTCTGATTGGTACATAAGTCAATAACATCAACAAAACTCAACTTTGTGATTTTGTTGACTTTATCGTTGGAAATGCATCTGCTTTGACAGTCGCAGGATATCCACACATCTCTGTGCCATCTCTGTCGTAGCATCGCTATCGTCGGTAAAGTGTGCGAGGGACTTTCGCATCTTTTGATCACTGGTGCTTTGCAACTTGAATCCGTCGATTGGTATGTGTTTGTTTGGCATTAAATGTGGGTGAAGGGAAAGGCTGGATGCAAATATAGCTACAAATGAGGCATAATGATGCAATACGTACATACAGCGAGCCTAAATAGCATGTTAGCATCGATTAGCATGCCGTGACCATTGATATGTCTGATTAGCACACTCCTCGTAAGTCAACTTGAATCCGTCCCTGTTCGTGTTGTTACACCCTCCGACAACACACCGACGAGGCATGATGTCTCCAAGGTACGGAAAACAGTCGAAAAAACGGTAAATAACAGAGCTGATTGGACTTGGTGTGTGTAATGTGTTTGAGAAAATGGCGGATTGCTTCCTGTTGTGACGTCACGGGTGAAAGGTCATTGCTCCGACAGCGAACAATTGAAAGGCGTTTCAATTGCCGAATTCACCCTTTTAGAGTTTTGAAATCGGTTAAAAAAACATATGGTCTTTTTTCTGCAACATCAAGGTATATATTGACGCTTACATAGGTCTGGTGATAATGTTCCCCTTTAACACATGCAGACACTTTATTGGTGTGTTATTGTTTGTGCTATGGCGCCTTTTTTTGGACAAGTGTGCTCACTGCAGGTGCTGCTTGGTGAATGTGAGTTCATTCCTGATGTTTAAAGCTTTGCACCAGAAGTACAATTGCTGCTCCGTCTTCTAGCCATCCATTGAGTTTCTACTCGTATGGATTCTTCATTCATCATTCCAAGCAAGGTTTGTGAGTTTAACAATATAACAAACTATTTATACTTACTAAACCGTCCCATGTGTGATTTTTATAGGAGTGTTTTCATGCATATTTTGTACGTGCTATCATGATGTAATGAAGCTAATTTGCTAAAACGTTTACAAGTGTCTGTGTTAGTATTATTAACTTACAATGACATTCTTTTTGTCTCCTTTTAGTTTCACAAATTCCTCAGTAAATTCACCAAAATTTCGGTGTGGAGTTATTGAGTCTGTTTAGCTGATTGGAGAGCTGGCTTGCGCAGCCAGTGGGTCCATGACCATGACTTCTGTTTTCTTTTAACAGCCGTTTTACTGCCGTGTTACAGACAATTAAGGTATGTAAATAAACACTTACAAAATATTTCTGTGTAAAAAACAGATTTTACAATGTGTATATCTGCGGCTAATATATGGATTTAATACATTGTAAGGTTTTAATACATGGGCTCCTTCATGTAGATCATAGTTGATGGCTGACATCATTTTTTCCTGAATGTTACAGAAAGTATGAAAATGGGTTTGCTGCTGCCTGCTACTATTTACTTGTATACTAATTGGTCCACATATTTACACAAAGTAAAACTTTTGCCAGATATATTTTCTGTCTTGGGCAGCACGGTAGGAGAGGGGTTAGTGCGTCTGCCTCACAATACGAATGTCCTGAGCAGTCCTGGGTTCAATCCCGGGCTCAGGATCTTTCTGTGTGGAGTTTGCATGTCCTCCCCGTGACTGCGTGGATTCCCTCCGGGTACTCTGGCTTCCTACCACTTCCAAAGACATGCACCTGGGGATAAGTTGATTGGCAACACTAAATTGGCCCTAGTGTGTGAATGTGAGTGTGAATGTTGTCGGTTTATCTGTGTTGGCCCTGCTATGAGGTGGCGACTTGTCCAGGGTGTACTCCGACTTCTGCCCGATTGTAGCTGAGATAGGCACCAGCGCCCCCCGCGACCCCAAAGGGAATAAGCGGTAGAAAAATGGATGGATTTTCTGTCTTCATCTTTACTTTAATGATGCAACGCAGCAAGCATTAGGAACAAACTAAAAGAATGACAAAAACTGGATTTCCCGGGGGGGGGGAAACTGAAAGTTTTGACAAGTGGAGACTGGAGTATGCAAAGGGAGAGAAAGAGCACAGCTGAGCAGACAGGAGGAAGAATTCTTAAAAGAACTCAAATAAATGTTAGATATCAAAATATATTTGGCCAGACTTGACAATAAGGTTAACCTAGTGTGGATAGGTTTCTGGTTAGACTTTTAGAATCAGTGAGTGGGGTTGGATTTCTGGTTAAACTTTTGGAATCAGTTAGTGGGGATGGGTTTCTTGTTAGACTTTTAGAATCAGTGAGTGGGGTTAGATTTCTGGTTAAACTTTTGGAATCAGTTAGTGGGGATGGGTTTCTTGTTAGACTTTTGGAATCAGTTAGTGGGGATGGGTTTCTGGGTAGACTTTTGAAATCAGTTAGTTGGGTTAAGTTTCTAATTAGACTTTTAGAATCAGTGAGTTGGGTTAGGTTTCAGGTTAGACTATTGGAATCAGTTAGTTGGGTTAGGTTTTTGGTTAGACTATTGGAATCAGTTATTGGGGTTAGATTTCTTGTTAGACTTTTGGAATCAGTTAGTTGGGATAGGTTTCTGGTTAGGCCTTTGGTATCAGTGAGTGGGGTTAGGTTTTTTGTTAACTATTGGAATCAGTGAGTGGGGTTAGATTTCTGGCTAAACTATTGGAATCAGTGAGTTGGGTTAGGAATTGATTAACGTGGACCCCGACTTAAACAAGTTGAAAAACTTATTCGGGTGTTACCATTTAGTGGTCAATTGTACGGAATATGTACTGTACTGTGCAATCTACTAATAAAAGTATCAATCAATCAATCAAAGGTTCCTGGTTAGACTTTTAGAATCAGTTAGTGGGGTTAGGTTTCTGGTTAGACTTTAAGAATCAGTGAATGGGGTTAGGTTTCTGGTTAGACTATTGGAATCAGTTAGTGGGATTAGGTTTCTGGTTAGACTTTTGGAATCAGTTAGTGGGGTTAGGTTTCTGGTTAGACTTTTGGAATCACTTAGTGGGGTTAAATTTCTGGATAGACTTTTAGAATTCAGAATTCAAATGTAATAAAGTGTAAGGTAGTACGTGTTTTTCTTTGTAAATACTGGTATCATCTGCTGATGATGAGGGGGCGGCACCCCCGCCGCAGCAGGGGCCAACCCCGGCGCCCCGTCTCCACTATGTGCCAAGGTGAGACCTTTCTTAGCCGAGGGCGAATCTGACACAGACTCGGACCTTTTCTTGTAGGCTGATAGATAGAACAATAATGGGTACATTTATTCTTCTTGATTACAGATGGTTTGACTCACCATATTGCTCGTATGGCCACCCTCAAGCCTGGCGGCAACTCCTGAGTAACAAACTGACAGTGACAACTCTTGTCGTCGCCAAGGTCCTCTCCTGGGAAGCTGGCCTCTGCGGAGCAAAGACAAGGAGCAGATTGATGTGGGTCGTCACGGCAAACCTGCGCCATGAAAGGAAGCAAAGATCTTGCTTTCATCTTTGTGTTAAACGTCCACTTTAAATTTAGAGCTTGGTCAGGAAATACTCCATCCTGGATTAGTCGCACAGGTTGAACACTTTGCAGTGAGGCGCATTCAGGCGTGTGTACGAGTGGTGTAAGAGTACAAGTACTACCAGGTATGCTGCAGACCAGAAACTTTTTGACAGGCAGGAAGTGTTACTGCCATCAGGGATGGGTACCGAAACCACAGTAGTAACCAGACCCGAACAGGAAGAAACTTTTAGTGCTTCCTTTCAGTGGTAAATCAATCCAGACACAGCAAACTGCTATAATAATAATACTGTACACAAGTAATATAAAACCAGTGAAGTTGGCACGTTATGTAAATTGTACGTAAGTAAAAACAGAATACAAAGATTTGCAAATCCTTTTCAACCTATATTTCAATGAATAGACTGCAAATTTAACGTTGGAACTGGTAAACTTTGTTGTTTTTTGCAAATATTGGCTCATTTGGAATTTGATGCCTGCAACATGCTTCAAAAAAGTTGGCACGATTGGCAAAAAAGAGAGAAAGTTGAGGAATGTTAATTAAACACTTATTTGGAACATCTCACAGGTGAACAGGCTAATTGGGAACAGGTGGGTGCCATGATTGGGTATTAAAGCAGCTTCCATGATATGTTCAGTCATTCACAAACAAGGATGGGGCGAGGGTCACCACTTTGTCAACAAATTTGTGAGCAAATTGTCTAAGACAACATTTCTCAACGAATTATTGCAAGGAATTTAGAGATTTCACCATAGATAGATAGATAGATGGATAGTACTTTATTGATTCCTTCAGGAGAGTTCCCTCAGGAAAAAAAAAAAAAAAAATGTACGGTCACCATATCTGGTCAATAATATCATCAAAAGGTTCAGAGAATCTGGATAAATCACTGCACGTAAGCGATGATATTACAGACCTTAGATCCCTCAGGCGTTACTGCATCAAAAACCGACATCAGTGTGTAAAGGATATCACCACATGGACTCAGGAACACTTCAGAAAACCACTGTCAGTAACTACAGTTGGCAAGTTAAAACTCTACTATGCAACGCCAAAGCCATTTATCAACAACACTCAGAAACGCTTTGCTGGGCCCGAGCTCATCTAAGATGGACTGATGCAAAGTGGAAAAGTGTTCTGTGGTCTGACGAGTCCATATTTCAAATTGTTTTTGGAAACTGTGGACGTTGTGTCCTCTGGAACAAAGAGGAAAAGAACCATCTAGATTGTTCTAGATGCAAAGTTAAAAAGCCAGCATCTGTGATGTTATGGGGGTGTATTAGTGCCAAAGCCTGGGTAACTTACACATCTGTGAAAGCACCATTAATGCTGAAAGGTACATACAGGTTTTGGAGCAACATATGGTGCCATCCAAGCAACGTTATCATGAAGGCCCCTGCTTATTTCAGCCAGACAATGCCAAGCCATGTGTTACAACCTGGCTTCATAGTAAAAGAGTGTGGGTACTCGACTGGCCTGTCTGTAGTCCAGACCTGTCTCCCATTGAAAATGTGTAGCACACCATGAAGCCTAAATTACAACAATGGAGACCCCGGACTGTTGAACAACTTAAGCTGTACATCAAGCAAGAATGGGAAATAATTCCACTTCGAAAATGTGTCTCCTCAGTCCCCGAACGTTTACTGAGTGTTGTTAAAAGGAAAGGCAATGAAACACAGTAGTAAAGATGCCCCTGTGACAACTTTTTTGGAATGTGTTGCTGCTATTAAATTCTAAGTTCATGATTATTTGCACAAAAAATTATTAAGTTTCTCAGTGTGAACGTGAAATATCTTGTACTTGCAGTCCATTCAATTGAATATAAGTTGAAAAGGATTTGCAAATCATTGTATTCTGTTTTTATTTACCATTTACCCAACGTGACAACTTCACTAGTTTAGTTAATCTCTATTGTTGTGGTAGTCTAAAATTCCTCGTGTAATCTTGTCTGTATTTGCACCTGTTGACTCTGTCTCTCGTCCACAGTATGGCGTGCAGCACACACCGGAGAACAATTAGGTCTCACCCTATTTAGCCTGGCTGCTCACAGCACAGGAACGCCGGAACTTTGCCTATGGTTTCCTCAGTCGCAGATGTCTATGGTTTTGCCAGGGAACTTCCTCGTTCGACGTGTGTCCCTCTTCTCAGGTTTGCCTTTATTATTCCTACCCTTCTCTAGCGTATTTATTTTGTACTTCGTTTTTCTTTGCACTTTTCCGTGAAGTATTTTTCCTAGTTTTTGTGTAGCACTTTTGGTTTAGTGTATTTCATTTACTTTAATACTTTTTTGCATGGTGTGTTTTTGTAATTTCCACCATCGTTTTTGTTTTGTAGTAGTAGTGATATTGTACAAGTAATATAGCATAAGTATTATAGAATTAGTGATATTATACAAGTAATATATTGTGAGTAATATAGTATTAGTGAGATTGTAAAAGTAATATATTGAAAGCAATGTAATAGTATGTATATTGTACAAGTAATATATAAGTAATGTAGTATTAGTGATATTGTACAAGTGATATATTGTAAGTATTGTAGTAGTGGTGAAATAGTACAAATAATATATTGTAAGTATTGTAGTGTTAGTGATATTGTACAAGTAATATATTGTAAGTAATGTAATATTAGTGATATTGTACAAGTAATACATGATAAGTATTGTAGTATTAGTGATATTGTACATTATAAGCAATGTAGTATTAGTGATATTGTACAAGTAATATACTGTAAGTAATGTAGTATTAGTGATATTGAACAAATATTATATTGTAAATAACGTAGTATTAGTGACATTGTACAAATATTATAATGTAAGAACTGTAGTAGTAGTAGTGATATTTTACAATTAATAAATTAAATGTAGTAGTAGTCATACAAGTAATACAGTATATTGTATTGTAACAACACAGCACTTCGTTACGCACCAATGACGGTTAAGACGAGAGGTTGCATTCATGAATTACCGGAATTATGAGCATCAACACAACCGTACACTCTGTATTCCTGCAATTTGTTGGGGATTTTAGTTTTAATTATACAGTTATTTCAAGGCCTACTGAAACCCACTACTACCCACCACGCAGTCTGATAGTATATATATCAATGATGAAATATTAACATTGCAACACATGCCAATATGGCCTTTTTAGTTTACTAAATTACAATTTTAAATTTCCCGGTAGTTTTGTCTTGAAAACGTTGTGTAATGATGACTTGGTTTTAAGGAAATATGAGCGCTGCACACACACACACAGCTAAAAGTCGTCTGCTTTAACGGCATAATTACACAGTATTTTGGAGATCTGTGTTGCTGAATCTTTTGCAATTTGTTCAATTAATATTGGAGAAGTCACAGTACAAAGATGGAGTTGGCAAGCTTTAGCCTTTAGCCACACAAACACACGGTGATTCTTTGTTTAAAATTCCTGGAGGTGAAACTTTACAATGGATCAGAGTGCGGTCAAGCAAACGTGAATCACAACGGAATGTCAACTAGCAGTTTTCGGTGAGAAAATTGTGGTAAAAAGTCGCTTCTTACCGGAGAAAAGCTGAGCTTGTGCCGTCCATAAAGCTGCCGTCGACTCCCCTGAGACATTGGCGTCAAGACACCCGTGGACGTACACCTCTGACTTTAAGGTACTATTTAACTCACTAGCAACACAATAGAAAGATAAGGGATTTCCCAGAATTATCCTAGTAAATATCTCTGAAAACATCGGAATCCGTCCCAATGCAATCGCATTTTTTTAATCTTTTTTTTTTCTAGTCCGTCGCTATCAATATCCTCAAACACAAATCTTTCATCCTCGCTCAAATTAATGGGGAAATTGTCGTTTTCTCGGTCCGAATACCACTTTTTGTTGGAGGCTCCCATTAAAAACAATGTGAATATGTGAGGAGCCCCCACACGTGTGACGTCATCGTCTGCGACTTCCGGTAGAGGCAGGGCATTTCTCTTAAAACCGAAAGTTGCGAACTTTATCGTGGATGTTCTCTACTAAATCCTTTCAGCAAAAATATGACAATATCGCGAAATGATCAAGTATGACACATAAAATGGATCTGCTATCCCCGTTTAAATAAGAAAATCTCATTTCAGTAGGCCTTTCATTTCATGTATTAAATTGAAGTATTTCAATTACGAGTGACTCCATAAAAAGGTTTACTACAAAAATGTGCATGTTTTAAAATTTTGGAAGTACAGACTCAGGCACAATACACCGATTCGGTACTAGTAATGGTTCAAATGTCAACGATACCCATCCCGACTCTGTAAACAAGTAAGGTGCAGTCCAGTCTTTGGCTACAGGGAGTCATAGACGGCTATTGTGCCAAGGAGAAGCCAGACCTCAAAAACCCTCTTGGGTAGTTCAAGTCCCCAGTCCAGGAAGACTTGACTTTACTATTACACCACTGTACGCATATGTCATGCAACATGGTGATCGGTGCCATTTCCCCTCAACTCTGAGCACCACTTGACTTGAACCCACCCTAACTTACCAACTCCCACCATACCTGAGTCAACCCCACGTAAGAAACATGAAGAGGGGTTCAGGTCAAATGATCACATGGAAGCAGCATGCATTATTATTTTTGTGGAAGCTCGTCTTGGTGCCCAAGCAGAAACATGTCTTACTTATTAAACCTTCAATTGCTGCAAGGAGAGAGAAGAGGACATGTGGACATGTGACACAATTCAACATGGATCTTACTAGAAGGAAAACTTATGTGTTCAAACAAGTGCTTGTATACTGTATTTTCCGGACTATAGCATGCACCGGTACAACAGCTGCACCTACTAAATTTGAAAAAAACTAATTTTTCCCGAATATTAGCCGCACCAGACTATAAGTCGCGGATATATATGTTGTGAAATGAGTTAATTACACTAAAATATTTTGTAAATGTTTATTTACACACCTTGATTGTTTTTCAAACGGTGTCTGTAACACTGCAGTCAAACGGCTGATCAAATAAAACACAAATCTTTGTCATTGAACCACTGGCTGCGCAAGCTAGCTCTCTAATCAGCTAGACAGACTCAATAACTCCACAGTGACACTTTGGTGAATTCACAAAACTGAAACGATAATAATTCTAACAGACTCATGTAAACGTGTTAGCATATTAGTTAATGCTAACGACGATAGCTTGATTAAATTACGAGAGCATGTACAATAACGCACAAAAACACTCCTACAGACACCCCACATGGATTGTTTTAGTTGTATTGCAAACCTTACAAACGTTGCTTGGAGTAACGAATGAAGAATCTTTACGAGTCAAACCGCTATGGACGGACAGAAAACTGAACGGCAATTCTGCTGCTGGTTCAAAGCTTTAACTCGTCCAAAAGATGGCCCCCTGGCACAAACAATAACAAAAGATTTAAGTGTCTTTGCATGTGTTTGATGAAAACTGTATGCTTTATGGCCGTCAAATCCATAAACTTGCCGCACTGTCAAAGCGTAGGAAAAACCGAGCAGTTTATAGTCCAGAACTTTACGGTAATAAAATATTGAAAGATGAAAAGTATGATTATATCAAACCAATCAATATCAGCAAAAAAAAAAAAAGTATCTTGCATGTAAAAATAGTTGTATATTATTTAAAAACAGACTAGTCTAGATCCGGGGCGTCAAACTGGCTTTCATTGAGGGCCAAATTGCAGTTATGGCTGCCCTTTATTATTGATAGCATTTTTACCTACACCGTAGAAAAACATTTGTAGTCACCATAATTTTAACGTAAAATACACAGCACTCTTTCTTAGTTAGAAATTATTTTAGCAATGTGTAGATTTATTTTTCAGCCATTTTTAAAAGTAATTTCTTTTGCAGAATATTTGATTAGTTGTAATTGTTGTATTGTATTGTTGTAATCAGCCTGACCAAAGCCATGAAGATGATCATGGTTAAAAATGCTGATCTACAATGTTTTTTACAACATATTACAGTAAATGGAAAAACACTACCACTGTTTTTTTCTTAGTCACCAGAATTTTACTGTAAAAGTAATAGTTCTTTTTACAACATATTACTGAAAATGGAAGAATAGTATGGCTGCTTTTTATTTTTATTTTATTTATTTATTTATTTTTATTTTGGCAACCGAGCTTACCTTTTTTTTTTTACTATTAAAAATCTGTGGTACTGTTTTTTCAATTTACAGTAAAAGACTGTAAAAACAACAACCGTGGGTTTTATGGTAAAAAAAAAAAAACTGGCCGCCAGAATTTTACTGTTAAAAAAAACAAAACAAAACAGTTTTTTACTTTTTTCACTTTACAGTAATACAATTGTTTACAATTTGTTTTAAATTCATAAGTCAAGCAAATAATTATTATCCACCTACGGAAAAAAAAATGTTCGGGGAAGTAAGACAATGCAAACTTTGTTGAAATACTGGATATTTGTAATGTTTAAAAGGTATGCAATTTCATGCAGTACATTAATTGTGCTTAAGGTCTACTGAGAAACCTAACCCTACCATAACCACAATCCGTACCCCACTAACCCTTTTCACAAGTCTAACCAGAACCCTAATCATAGTAACCCTTTCCAAAAGTCTAACTGGAAGCCTAATGCCACTAACCGATTCCAAAAGTCTAACCAGAAACCTAATCATAGTAACCCTTTCCAAAAGTCTAACCAGAAGCCTAGCGCCACTAACTGATTCCAAAAGTCTAACCAGAAACCTAAGCCAACTAACTGATTCCAAAAGTCAAACCATAAGCCTAACCTCACTCATTGATTTCAAAAGTCTAACAAGAAACCTAATCCCACTCACTGATTCCAAAAGTCTAACCAGAAACCTAACCCCACTCAACGATTCTAAAAGTCTAACCAGAAACCTGATTCCAAACGTCTATCCTGAAACCTAACCCCAGTCAATGTTTCTAAAAGTCTAACCAGAAACCTAACCCCACTCACTGATTCCAAAAGTCTAACCAGAAACCTAACCCCCCTCACTGATTCAAAAAGTCTAACCAGAAACCTAACCCCCCTCACTGATTCTAAAAGTGAAGTGAATTGTGAAGTGAATTATATTTATATAGCGCTTTTCTCAGGTGACTCAAAGTGCTTTACATAGTGACACCCAATATCTAAGTTCCATTTAAACCAGTGTGGGTGAAACTGGGAGCAGGTGGGTAAAGTGTCTTGCCCAAGGACACAACGGCAGTAATTAGGATGGCACAAGTGGGAATCGAACCTGCAACCCTCAAGTTGCTGGCACGGCTACTCTACCAACCGAGCTATGCCACCCCAGACAGCACGACTGCTTTACCGTCAATACGTCACTTTAAACCCATGGAAGCAGGATTTGTTTTGAACAACGACAACAAAGCTTTAGCATCAGTTTAAGCTAGCACGCCGTAGAAGACGAAAGAGAAAATGGAGTCCAGGTTGTCTCGGCTGCTTGTTGGACTTTCTGTACAAATTAGTCGCAGTGACGGCCGTGTGCATCTTGCTACTGTCAAGTCTGTTGACAACGCCAAGTCTACTGTGATGGTGGAGTGGAAGGAGTTTTATACTTGTCGAGGAAAAGAGATTGATGTGAGGGAGTTATATGCACTCAATCCAGAGCTGCTGGTCCACGAACAAGACTTCTTCAACAAAGCTGCTGAGCCAAACTCTTCTCCTCCTGAGAAAAGTCTAACCAGAAACCTAAGCCGACTAACTGATTCCAAAAGTCAAACCATAAACCTAACCTCTCTCATTGATTCCAAAAGTCCAACAAGAAACCTAATCCCACTCACTGATTTCAAAAGTCTAACCAGAAACCTAACCCCACTCAACAATTCTAAAAGTCTAACCAGAAACCTAATCACACTCACTAATTCCAAAAGTCTAACCAGAAACCTAACCCCAGTCAATGTTTCTAAAAGTCTAACCAGAAACCTAACCCTACTCACTGATTCCAAGAGTCTAACCAGAAACCTAACCCCCCTCGATGATTCTAAAAGTCTAACCAGAAACCAAACCCCGCTAACTGATTCCAAAAGTCTAACCAGAAACCTAACCCCCCTCACTGAGTCTAAAAGTCTAACCTGAAACCAAACCCTGCTAACAGATTCCAAAAGTCTAACCAGAAACCTAACCCCCCTCACTGATTCTAAAAGTCTAACCAGAAACCAAATCCCGCTTACTGATTCCAAAAGTCTGACCAGAAACCTAACCCCACTCACTGATTCTAAGTTTAACCAGAAACCTAACCCCACTTACTGATTCTCAATGTCTAACCAGAAACCTAACCCAACTAACTGATTCCAAAAGTCTAACCGGAAACCTAAGCCTACTCACTGATTCTAAAAGTCTAACCAGAAACCTAACCGATTTCACAAGTCTAACCAGAAACCAAACCCCACTCACTGATTCCAAGAGTCTAACCAAAAACCTAATCCCACTCACTGATTCTAAAAGTCTAACCAGAAACCTAACCGATTTCACAAGTCTAACCAGAAACCAAACCCCACTCACTGATTGCAAGAGTCTAACCAAAAACCTAATCCCACTCACTGATTCTAAAAGTCTAACCAGAAACTTAACCCAACTAACGGATTCCAAAAGTCTAACCAGAAACCAAACCCAACTAACTGATTCCAAAAGTCTAACCAGATACCTAACCCCACTAACTGATTCCAAAAGTCTAACCAGAAACCAAACCCAACTAACTGATTCCAAAAGTCTAACCAGAAACCTAACCCCACTCACTGATCTTAAGTCTAACCAGACCTAACACCACTCACTGATTCCAAAAGTCTAAACAGAAACATAACCTCAGCCCCTAAACTCTAACCCCTAATTACATTATTTCATGAAATCATCAAGTACAAAAGATCTGTGTGTTGAATCCAGTATATGTGGTTCCGAAGAGCTAAAGGTTCCAAGTCCAAGAGGCCAAAGAACTTTGAATAAAAAGTCTAGGCTTCACTTTACCCTCAGAGTTTTGACGCGAGGCGCTTCCCCTGACCCTGAAAGAAGGCTTAGGCCCGCCTCGGTTCTTCTCCGTGAAGCTCCAGCTCTTGGAGAACTTGCCCGGGCTCGCATCGGCGCCATCTTCTGGCACGGGAGACTGGTCTCTCTCTTTGGCCAAAGGAGTCTTGGAAGGACTGGGGAACATCTTGTCCTTCAGGCTCGCCTTCCGACTAGGAAGAGTCATAAAATACTTAGAAAGGCTTTGTATCATGTTTTTTTGTACGGAAGTAACATCTTCATGGTGTCATCCCGGGATGGTGCTGGTCTTACCTGAGGGGAACCTACAGCAGAGGGAGCCATGTCCATATATGGGCATTCAGTGGGTTGGGCAAGCAGCAGGAAGCTACCAGCCAGCATGCATGGAAGCAAAGTGACATCTCAAAATGTGAACATGCAAATAAGGAAAATAAGGACCATCATGTGCCTTGTGGACAAACAAGAAGCCAAAAGCGGTGAAACAGCAGCGAGCAAATAAAGGTTGACATCATAAAAAAAAAAAGGGCAGTCAATTAAGGTTTATACTACCACATAAGGACAGTAAATAAAGGTTTACAGATGTGAGGACATAGTCATAATACATTGTGTTGCTAGGCAAAAAGCACAATCCCAACCTAATCAAATATAGACCACAGGTCCGTTTCCTGGCCTATGTCTGCTGGCTCACACAGCAACCAAGAGTTGGCAGGGAAGGAATCTAGTATTTTCACAATAGTAGGGGTGTCCCCATCTGACAGTCTGATATCTTAAACTTTCATGTACGTTACAACACAGTTAGCGAAAAAAAGTAAAAAGTAAAAAGTAACATGGCACACTACTTTTGATGTGCCGGCAACACAGGATATCAAATATCACACAGCAAACAACATGGAAGTACACACACTACTACTACTGCTACTGGTACGGGGGAATAATGAACAACAAAGCAATGACACAACATGCAAGTACACACTATTACTATTACAACGGCGGGATAATGAACAACAAAGCATTGAAACACAATGTAAGTACACACACTACAACTATGGGGGAATAATGAACAACAAAGCAATGACACAACATGTAAGTACACACACTACTACTATGGGGCAATAATAAACAACAAAGCAATGACACAACATGTAAGTACACACACTACTACAGGGGAATAATGAACAACAAAACAATGACACAACATGTAAGTGAACACACTACTATTACCGGGGAATAATGAACAACAGAGCAATTACACATCATATAAGTACTACTATCATATAAGTACTACTATGGGCGGGCGAATAATGAACCACAAAGCAATGACACAACTGAACAACAGAGCAATTACACAACATATAAGTACACACACTACTACTATGGAGCAATAATGAACTACAACGCAATGACACAACATATAAATCCGGCGGGGGAATAATGAACAACAAAGCAATGACACAACATGTCGGGGGAATAATAATGAACACAACATGTAATAACACACACTATTACTACTACTACTACAGGGGAATAATGAACAACAAAACAATGACAAAATATGTAAGTGAACACACTACTATTTCCGGGGAATAATGAACAACAGAGCAATTACACAACATGTAAATACACACACTACTACTATGGAGGAATAATGAACAACAAAGCAATTACACAACATGTAAGTACACACACACTACTACTATGGAGCAATAATGAACAACAGAGCAATGACACAACAGGTAAGTATACACACTACTACTATTGGGTAAAAATGAACAACAAAGCAATGACACAACATGTAATAACACACACTATTACTACTACTACAGGGGAATATCCATCCATCCATTTTCTACCGCTTATTCCCTTTCAGGGTTGCGGGGGGCGCTGGCGCCTATCTCAGCTACAATCGGGCGGAAGGCAGGGTACACCCTGGACAAGTCGCCACCTCATCGCAGGGCCAACACAGATAGACAGACAACATTCACACTCACATTCACACACTAGGGCCAATTTAGTGTTGCCAATCAACCTATCCCCAGGTGCATGTCTTTGGAAATGGGAGGAAGCCGGAGTACCCGGAGGGAACCCACGCTTTCACGGGGAGAACATGCAAACTCCACACAGAAAGATCCCGAGCCTGGATTTGAACCCAGGACTGCAGGAACTTCGTATTGTGAGGCAGACGCACTAACCCCTCTGCCACCGTGAAGCCCTACAGGGGAATAATGAACAACAAAATAATGACACAACATGTAAGTGAACACACTACTATCACCAGGGGATAATGAACAACAGAGCAATTATACAACATCTAAGTACACACACTACAACTATGGGGCAATAATGAACTACAAAGCAATGACACATCATTTAAGTACACACACTACCACTATGGGCGGGCGAAAATTGAACAACAAAGCAATGACACAACTGAACAACAGAGCAATTACACAACATGTAAGTACACACACTACTACTATGGAGCAATAATGAACTACAAAGCAATGACACAACATATAAATCCAGCGGGGGAATAATGAACAACAAAGCAATGACACAACATGTAAGTACACACACTACTACTATGGGGGAATAATGAACAACAAAGCAATTACACAACATAAAAGTACACACACTACTACTATGGGGCTATAATGAACTACAAAGCAATGACAACATGTAAGTACACACACTACTACTACTACTACTACGGGCGGGAGAATAATGAACAACAAAGCAATGACACAACATGTAATAACACGCTATTACTACTACTACAGGGGAATAATGAACAACAAAACAATGAAAAAAAAAAGAATGTAAGTACACACACTACTACTATGGGGGAATAATGAACAACAAAGCAATGACACAACATGTAATAACACGCTATTACTACTACTACAGGGGAATAATGAACAACAAAACAATGACAAAACATGTAAGTGACCACACTACTATTACCGGGGAATAATGAACAACAGAGCAATTACACAACATGTAAGTACACACACTACTACTATGGGGGAATAATGAACATCAAAGCAATTACACAACATGTAAGTACACACACTACTACTATGGAGCAATAATGAACAACAAACCAATGACACAACATGTAAGTACACACACTACTACTATTGGGGAATAATGAACAACAAAGCAATGACACAACATGTAATAATACACACTATTACTACTACTACAGGGGAATAATGAACAAAAAAACATTGACACAACATGTAAATGGACACACTACTATTACCGGGGAATAATGAACAACAGAGCAATTAAACAACATGTAAGTACACACACTACAACTATGGGGGAATAATGAACATCAAAGCAATTACACAACATGTAAGTACACACACTACTACTATGGAGCAATAATGAACTACAAAGCAATGACACATCATATAAGTACACCTAGTACTACTATGGGCGGGCGAATAATGAACAACAAAGCAATGACACAACTGAACAACAGAGCAATTACACAACATGTAAGTACACACACTACTACTATGGAGCAATAATGAACTACAAAGCAATGACACAACATGTCGGGGGAAATAATGAACACAACATGTAATAACACACACTATTACTACTAATACAGGGGAATAATGAACAACAAAACAATGAAAAAACATGTAAGTGAACACACTACTATTACCGGGGAATAATGAACAACAGAGCAATTACACACCATGTAAGTACACACACTACTACTACTACAACTACTGGAAAATAATGAACAACAAAGCCATGATTCCTGCAATTTCCCGTTTGTGGACAAGGAGACTACCCCAATGCCAGATATTTAATTTTTTTCTTAAGCCAGGCAATAATTACTTTACCTAGTAATTATTTACAGAGTCATTCAGTTTGCGCTAAACGTACTCTTTTTCTTTTTTTATTTAATTTTTTTTTATAAATTGCCAACACTGGCCAGGGGTTACACAATAGCACACGAGCTAGACATACGTAACAATTAATAATATCGCAGTCTAAAACAGCACATTTGTCAACACGAACAAATGTCAAATAGCCGATCTTTTTTACCTACGCTTTGAACCCTGCAGCTTGTAAAACGGGGTGGGGGAGCTAATTAAGGGATTTTTCTTCACCGATGGCCATAAAGCAAATAGTTTTTACTAAGCACATGCAAAGACACTTTTGGACGACTTTGCTGAATGAATGCTTATTGTTTTTTTCCCCTGTTTAAAGCTTTGAACCGGAAGCAAAAATGCGGTTCCGTCTTCTAGCTGTCCATAAGTGTTTCTACTTGATTGGATTCTTCATTCATCACTCCAAGCAACGTTTGTAAGTTTTACAATATGACTAAAACAATTCTTCCTTACTAAATTGTCCCGCGTGTGAGATCCGTAGGAGTGTTTACATGCATATGTGTACGTGCCATCATAATGTAATCAAGCCAGCGTCGTTAGCATTAGTTAATATGCTAACATGCTCACAAGTGTCTGTGTAAGTATTATTAACTTACAACGACATTCTTTTTGTAATTATGGAGAGGCGGAGCCAACTGTCCGACAGACCGCGATGCCGGGTGGCGGCGAGGAGGCGGCGACGGCGAGTGAGCGGCGAGGAGGGGCGCACCGGGAGCGAAGACTCAATCAAGATCAGGTGCGTAGATCACGCACCTGCGGACAATCATGCAATCCTGGTTAAAAGGGCGGCAGCCATGAACGTCGGGGAGAGAGGCGTAGAGACTGGAAGAAGCAGGAATGCAGCTGACGCAAAGCGAGAGAGGAGAGCTGAAGACAGACGACGAGCTAGCAGAAAAGAGGAGCGGAAAGGCGACCTGGACTGAGGTGTTTATTGAAAAATAAACAAAGTCAAACTGCTCAAAGTCATGTCCTTCCTTTGTGGTCCTGGGAACCCGCAAGACGACAGCATGAGACCCTCACATTTGGCGCCCAACCTGTCCGGACCACCGTAGGCAGGGGAGGAGGATCCCCTGTGGGCTCTCGTTGACGCGCTGGCCGGCCTCGCAGCAAGCAGCCGACAACAATGCCGGCTCCTGCAGATATTGGCGTACCAGACGGGTGGGGAGGCGGCGAATGGCCCCCCGAAGATGATGATGATGAAGAAGAAGAACATGATGATGATGATGAAGAAGATGATGATGATGATGAAGAAGAACATGATGATGATGATGATGATGAAGAAGAACATGATGATGATGAAGAACAACATGATGATGATGATGATGATGATGAAGAACATGATGATGATGAAGAAGAATATGATGATGATGAAGAAGAAGAACATGATGATGATGAAGAAGAACATGATGATAATGATGATGATGATGATGAAGAAGAAGAACAGAATGATGATGATGAAGAAGAAGAACATGATGATGATGGTGATGAAGAAAAGGGTGAAGAAGACGAAGAAAAGGACAAAAAAGACAAAGGGAAAAAAACAAAGGAAAAGACAAAGAAGACAAATTAAAAGACAAAGAAGACAAAGAAGACGAAGAAAAATAAGATGAAGAGGAATAAATAAAACAGGCAACAAGGGAGAAGACTGGGGGCACAGGTGGTCGTGGCCGTCTTCACTTCCCGCTCCCGAAAGAAAAGGAGGGGGAAGTAGAGCCCGGCTTACGTCTGGTGATGGAGGACTGTGGAGAGGCGGAGCCAACGGTCAGACAGACAGGCAGGGCACGCTGGAGCCCGGCCCAAGATGGCGACGGCGAGCGAGCGGCGAGGCGGGGCGCACCAGGAGCGACGCCTCAATCAAGCTCAGGTGCGTAAATAACGCACCTGAGGACAATCATGCAATTCTCTCGCACTGGTTAAAAGGGCGGCAGCCGTGAACGTCGGGGAGAGAGGCGGAGAGACTGGAAGAAGCAGGAGTGCCGCTGACGCAAAGCGAGAGAGAAGGAGAGCCAAAGACAGACGACGAGCGAGCGGAAAAGAGGAGCGGAAAGGCGACCTGGACTGAGGTGTTTATTGAAAAATAAACTAAGTCAAACTGCTCAAAATCATGTCCTTCCTTGGTGGTCCTGGGAATCCGCAAGACGACGGCATGAGACCGTCACGGTATTGTTATAGTTTTTTAATCTAACCAAAACGATTGGAGAGCTAGCTTGCGCAGCCAGTGGGTCCATGACAATGACTTCTGTTTTGTTGGATCATCCGTTTTACCGCCGTGTTACAGACACAGTTTGGAAACAATTAAGTTACAATTATGTAAATAAATATTTACAGGATATTTTTGTAAATAACCTTTTTCTGTTTTGTTTGATCAGCCATTTTACTGGCATGTCAAAGACACCGTTTGGAAACAATTAGGTTACAATTAGGTAAATATTTACAGAATATTTTTGTAAATAACTTATTTCACAACATTTATATCTGCAGAATATAGTCCGGTACGGTCAATACATGGGAAAAAAGTAATATAAAATTTAATGGGTGTGGCTTATATACCGGTGCTCTCTATAGTTTGGGAAAAAAAACGGTGATTATAGTTGCAAATAAAGTCTCCCAGGCAGAAGCGTACCAGTACATATCCAGTAACAAATGCGTCCGTGTCATTCAACTTACTGCCTCATGAGCTTACCTTCATGACTTGCGTCACTGAAAACAATGACCACCCCAATTCAACTTTAAGGCCATTCCAGACGGTTGATACTAAATAGACCAGTCTTTTTCCATGTTTGACCAAATTCACTTGATCGAGACTTTTCTAACGTTCCACACTACAAAAGAACACAAGATTGGTATCGGGTCAACAACGCTAACACTCAAGGCTCAAATATCTGCATCCATTGGAAGATGAGAAAGTCATATTGGGACACCCCTTTTGAATATAAAGTATATATTCTCTGATCTTACTTGCACCTGCCCTACGACTAACTCTCAACAGCTCCAAAGATGAAATAAGCTCGTGCTGCAACACACAGACTTGCAGTGCAGTGCAACAAGTGTACCTAAAAGTTGTTGGACAGCAGCCACAAAGTCTGCCATTGTGTGTGTTGTCATGACTGGAGCCGTGGGAGAGACACAAACAAGAGCAGTGGATACAGTGGCAGGAAAACAGCATACTGTGTTTGCAGAAATACTACCTTGAAAAGGTCACGTAATGCAGTATTTCTAACAGCTTTATTGGAAATGTGCCTAAATCCCAGCCTTGATGCTGAATTTAGAGCATCCTAAAGGGCTTTTAGTAGCTTTAATGATAATGATCTGTCCGTGCCTGTTTTACTTCAAAAACTACTTGGTCCTCTGTTTACCACATAACAGATGCAAATAAATCAAGTAAGAATTATCCATGTTTATATAAACTTTCCAAAGACTTTTATTTTAAAGTATTTGACAGTGTCACTTTCACTTCCTTCTTGACTTGTGGCAATGTGAACTAGGGTTGTCTGGTGTACCGGTACTAGTATTGTATCGCGGTACTGATGAATAAAAAAACGGTACTATCTCTGTAAGTACAGGTTCCCCATATTTAAAAAATAATAATTTAACAGGCATGACGGCACATCATAGTCACGTCGTGACATTGCTGTTTTTACGGGCAGAGGAGAATGTTCGGCAGGACGCACACACAGAGTACTTACAAGCAGAAACTGTGTGTAGACTGAAATGGGAGAACAGACGCATTTTGGCTTAAAAACTAATGATAAAGGTGAAGTTTTTTATATATATATAGATATATATATATATATATATTTTTAAAAATATGTAAATATACATATGTATAAGCTATATATATGTGTTTTTGTTTATGTATATACGTGTGTGTGTATATATGTATGTAACTTTCCAATAATTTCTATAACTCATTTTTTTGTGACAGAGTGATTGGAGCACATACTTGTTGGTCACAAAAAACATTCATGAAGAATTGGTACTTTTATAAATGTATTATGAGTCTACTGAAAATGTGACCATATCTGCTGGGTCAAAAGAATACATACAGCAATGTTAATATTTGGTTACATATCCCTTCGCAAGTTTCACTGCAATACGGCGTTTTTGGTAGCCATCCACAAGCCTCTGGCAAGCTTTTGGTTGAATTTTTGACCACTCCTCTTGACGAAATTGGTGCAGTTTAGCTAAAAATGTTGGTTTTCTGACATGGACTTGTTTCTTCAGCATTGTCCACACGTTTAAGTCAGGACTTTGGGAAGGCCATTCTAAAACCTTGATTCTAGCCTGATTTAGCCATTCCTTTTAACACTTTTGACGTGTGTTTGGGGTCACTGTCTTGTTGGAACACCCAATTGCACCCAAGAAGAGGTAATCCTTTGGAGGTAATCCTCCAAAATAGGGTAAATAGATAATTGGTCTCCAGCAAAGAGGGAATTTTTCTCATGCTGGAGAAACATGGCCTGTGTTTGAGCAATGCTTATTATTTATCTACTTAACTTTTAAAATGTTGTAAATACTGGTATCATATGTTGTACCTGCTGATGCAGCTGTTGTAAAAAATAAAAAAAGGCACATATACATCCAAATGAAGGGTGGACCTCTATTAAAAAAATACTAGAGCGCACTATGGGACCTTATAATTACCAGCATATATCTGCAAACATCAATTAGACCTTAGTCGTTAATGTTTTCACATGACTATATTGATCCACACACTCGTCTTTGTTGTCAAAATACGGTGGGGGGAGAAGCACTGAAAAAAAGTGTTTCAAAATATCACTTTTTCCTGCTTCCTGATAAGATGTCAGGTGAAAGCGGTGAGGGCTCATCTCTGAATCATGTATGCAAAATGCAGCATGACCATTCTTGAAGGAGGCCTTCACACACACACACACACACGCACACACACACACACACACGCACATACACACACACGCACGCACGCACGTACTCCTCCCCCAAGAAAGAGTTTCTCAGCAGCAGCTAAATGCAGAGTTGTGGACAAGTCAAAGCAGTCAATCACATTACAGACCTGGGAGAGCTTTCGGTCTGTGAGTCCTTCCTGTGGGCAGAAAATATACTAATTAACAATTTTACAGATGGAATTTTATCAAGAACAGAAGATGAACATTTTTAAACTTGACTAAGTTAACAAATGATTAATAAAAAGTGTTTTTATGTTGTCCTAAGTCAGGGGTGTCCAAACTTTGTTGGAGCAGGAGACCTGGCTCTTATTGTTGTCTTCTTCATAGAGTTCCTGTGGTTCCCTGTGGGCGGAATTGTGAGACATGCTCAGCTGAGTCCAATCTTCCCAACGGTATTTAAGCAGCTCCTCGATAGCTGGATGGCACTCGGCAATTCCACTCCTTTGACTGTGTTCGGATGACGACTCCTAGACTCCTTGTATTTTTGCCTAATACCTTCTTGACTATTTCCTGTGCCATCCAGCATGGTATGTACCTTGTAGTTTGCATGTCTTGCAACTTCGACCCTAGTTTTAGTTAGTTTGTAGTTTAGCTTTAGTTTTTTTTTATCACGGTGCTTGTTGTGTTCTCCTTTTTCGCAACGTCGCCTTTTGTTACATTCAAGTTTTCGGATCATTTTTGTGATTTACTTACCTTTTGGAAACTAAAGAACTATTTACTCTCAATTCCATCTGCATCCTTAGGTTCTTCTGTTCCACTGTAAATTATATTGTGACAGACACATGGCGGGCTCTTCAACCTGAGTAGGTTCAAGGCAAAAAGCAAGGTACTTACATCCTCCATTACATAGCTTCAGTACGCAGATGACAATGCTTTAGTTGCTCATTCTGAGTTGGACCTCCAGAACATAATGGATGCTTTTGCCAGAGCGTACCGACTCCTGGGACTTGACATTAACATAAAGAAGACTCAGATCCTGTACCAACCAGCCCCTGACACACCTTCCCAACCCCCCACAATTTATGTGTACAACAACATCTTGGAAAACGTGGAGCATTTTGCTTATCTTTGCAGTATTCTTTCAACGAGAGCTCTCATCGATGCAGAGATCCACCGCCGCAAAGGTTGTGCCAGCGCAGCTTTTGCTAAGCTCAGGAAAATAGTTTTTGAGAATCGGGTCATCCAGACTAACATCAAGCTTACTGTTTATCAAGCTGTAGTTCTGCCCACTCTGCTCTATGTGGCTGATAGCTGGACCACCTCCAGCAGACACCTAAAGGCTCTGGAGCAGTACCATCAGCGATGTCTGCACAAGATCCTCAGGATCAGCTAGGAAGATAGGCGCACCAACATTAGTGTTCTGAAGGAAGCTAACATGCCCAGCATCACCACAACTGTCATTCGGCACCAGCTGCGATGGACAGGCCATGTAGTTCGCATGCCAGACAGTCGCCATCCGAAACAAATGTTGTACGGACAACTGGTGGAAGGACGACGCACCCAAGGAGGGCAGAAGAAGCGGTATAAAGATAACCCCAAAATCCACCTGAGGAAATGCTGCTTCAACCACAACACCTGGGAGGAGGCTGGCCACCATAGGGTTTTGTGGAGAAGGATGGTCCATGAAGGCACTGCACAATTAGAAAAGGACCTCCACCGTGCCGCGGAAACCAAGAGGCAACAAAGAAAGGAGAGATCCACTACCAAAACAGCTCCTCAGACCACTACCACCACCACCACCACGACAATCACTTACATATGCCCCCACTGCAATAGAGTCTGTGGATCACGGATCGGCCTCTACAGGCACCTGAGGACCCACAAATGACCAGACCCACCAACAGGAGGACTATCATACTCGCTTCAAGTGATCGCCGATGATGATGACATATATAAATATATACTGTGTGTATACTATATACTATATACATATATAAATATGTATGTATACATATATATTTATATATGTATGTAACAAGGTCAATAACGTCTTGTAAATAATGTATGTTCTAATGTTTTATTATTGTTATAATTACACAAAATATGTATGTTGTGAGCTGGGCGGCAGCCAAAGGCAGGGCACTTGGCGGTCCGATCCTCGGCTACAGAAGCTAGCTCTTGGGACGTGGAACGTCACCTCACTGGGGGGGAAGGAGCCTGAGCTAGTCCGCGAGGTAGAGAAGTTCCGGCTGGATATAGTCGGACTCACCTCGACGCACAGCAAGGGCTCTGGAACCAGTTCTCTCGAGAGGGACTGGACACTCTTCCACTCTGGCGTTGCCGACAGTGAGAGGCGACGGGCTGGCGTGGCAATTCTCGTTGCCCCCCGGCTCAAAGCCTGCACGTTTGAGTTCAACCCAGTGGACGAGAGGGTAGCTTCCCTTCGCCTTCGGGTGGGGGGACGGGTCCTGACTGTTGTTTGTGCTTACGCACCAAACAGCAGTTCAGAATACCCACCCTTTTTGGGTACACTCGAGGGAGTACTGGAAAGTGCTCCTACGGGTGATTCCCTTGTCCTACTGGGGGACTTCAACGCTCATGTTGGCAACGACAGTGAAACCTGGAGAGGCGTGATTGGGAAGAATGGTCGCCCGGATCTAAACCCGAGTGGTGTTTTGTTATTGGACTTTTGTGCTCGTCACGGATTGTCCATAACAAACACCATGTTCAAACATAAGGGTGTCCATATGTGCACTTGGCACCAGGACACCCTAGGCCGCAGTTCCATGATTGACTTTGTAGTCGTGTCATCGGATTTGCGGCCTCATGTTCTGGACACTCGGGTGAAGAGAGGGGCGGAGCTTTCTACCGATCACCACCTGGTGGTGAGTTGGCTGCGATGGTGGGGGAGGATGCCGGACAGACCTGGGAGGCCCAAACGCATTGTGAGGGTCTGCTGGGAACGTCTGGCAGAGTCTCCTGTCAGAGAGAGTTTCAATTCACACCTCCGGGAGAACTTTGAACATGTCACGAGGGAGGTGCGGGACATTGAGTCCGAGTGGACCATGTTCCGAACCTCTATTGTCGAGGCGGCTGATTGGAGCTGTGGCCGCAAGGTTGTTGGTGCTTGTCGTGGCGGTAATCCCAGAACCCGTTGGTGGACACCAGCAGTGAGGGATGCCGTCAAGCTGAAGAAGGAGTCCTATCGGGTTTTTTTGGCTCATAGGACTCCGGAGGCAGTGGACGGGTACCGACGGGCCAAGCGGTGTGCAGCTTTAGCGGTAGCGGAGGCAAAAACTCGGACATGGGAAGAGTTCGGGGAAGCCATGGAAAACGACTTCCGGACGGCTTCGAAGCGATTCTGGACCACCGTCCGCCGCCTCAGGAAGGGGAAGCAGTGCACTATCAACACCGTGTATGGTGCGGATGGTGTTCTGCTGACTTCGACTGCGGATGTTGTGGATCGGTGGAGGGAATACTTCGAAGACCTCCTCAATCCCACCAACACGTCTTCTTGTGAGGAAGCGGTGCCTGGGGAATCTGTGGTGGACTCTCCTATTTCTGGGGCTGAGGTCGCTGAGGTAGTTAAAAAGCTCCTCGGCGGCAAGGCCCCGGGGGTGGATGAGATCCGCCCGGAGTTCCTTAAGGCTCTGGATGCTGTGGGGCTGTCTTGGTTGACAAGACTATGCAGCATCGCGTGGACATCGAGGGCGGTACCTCTGGATTGGCAGACCGGGGTGGTGGTCCCTCTCTTTAAGAAGGGGGACCGGAGGGTGTGTTCCAACTATCGTGGGATCACACTCCTCAGCCTTCCCGGTAAGGTTTATTCAGGTGTACTGGAGAGGAGGCTACGCCGGATAGTCGAACCTCGGATTCAGGAGGAACAGTGTGGTTTTCGTCCTGGTCGTGGAACCGTGGACCAGCTCTATACTCTCGGCAGGGTTCTTGAGGGTGCATGGGAGTTTGCCCAACCAGTCTACATGTGCTTTGTGGACTTGGAGAAGGCATTCGACCGTGTCCCTCGGGAAGTCCTGTGGGGAGTGCTCAGAGAGTATGGGGTACCGGACTGTCTTATTGTGGCAGTCCGCTCCCTGTATGATCAGTGCCAGAGCTTGGTCCGCATTGCTGGCAGTAAGTCGGACACGTTTCCAGTGAGGGTTGGACTCCGCCAAGGCTGTCCTTTGTCACCGATTCTGTTCATAACTTTTATGGACAGAATTTCTAGGCGCAGCCAAGGCGTTGAGGAGATCCGGTTTGGTGGCCACGGGATTAGATCTCTGCTTTTTGCAGATGATGTAGTCCTGATGGCTTCATCTGGCCGGGATCTTCAGCTCTCACTGGATCGGTTCGCAGCCGAGTGTGAAGCGACCGGAATGAGAATCAGCACCTCCAAGTCCGAGTCCATGGTTCTCGCCCGGAAAAGGGTGGAGTGCCATCTCCGGGTTGGGGAAGAGACTCTGCCCCAAGTAGAGGAGTTCAAGTACCTAGGAGTCTTGTTCACGAGTGGGGGAAGAGTGGATCGTGAGATCAACAGGCGGATCGGTGCGGCGTCTTCAGTAATGCGGACGTTGTATCGATCCGTTGTGGTGAAGAAAGAGCTGAGCCAGAAGGCAAAGCTCTCAATTTACCGGTCGATCTACGTTCCCATCCTCACCTATGGTCATGAGCTCTGGGTCATGACCGAAAGGATAAGATCACGGGTACAAGCGGCCGAAATGAGTTTCCTCCGCCGGGTGGCGGGGCTCTCCCTTAGAGATAGGGTGAGAAGCTCTGCCATCCGGGAGGAGCTCAACGTAAAGCCGCTGCTCCTCCACATCGAGAGGAGCCAGATGAGGTGGTTTGGGCATCTGGTCAGGATGCCACCCGAACGCCTCCCTAGGGAGGTGTTTAGGGCACGTCCAGCTGGTAGGAGGCCCCGGGGAAGACCCAGGACACGTTGGGAAGACTATGTCTCCCGGCTGGCCTGGGAACGCCTCGGGATCCCCCGGGAAGAGCTA